>NW_022196894.1:56866958-56867955 GCF_008632895.1 Mastomys coucha | reverse complement strand
TGGAATCTCAGGGTTGTTTTGATTTGCATTTCCCTGATGACTAAGGATGTTGAACATTTCTTTAGGTCAGCATCCTTAACCATCATAAAAACATGAAGATTTAGATTATTTTACAATTCTGTGTCATCTCCGTTACAATGGCTCTCATTGTAAGTACAAATGTTGTGAAGAAAAAGGAAAAAAGGAATTAATTATTTTACACTGTTGATGGAAGTATAAATGGTTAAAGCCACTATGGAAATCCATCTGGGGGTTACTCAAAAAGTTAAAAAAATATTAAAAACTAAGAATTATAATTACCACGGAAACCAGCTATAGTACTTCTAGATATATATAACTCCAAAGGCTGTTATAGCATACTATGGAGATACCTGCACACTTATCTTTTCAGTCAAATGGATGACACTGGGCCAAGCAACATAATCCAGATCCCCAAGTACAAATGCTTCATTTTCTCTTTCATGTGAAGATCTTTGTTTTAACTCTTTAGTTCTGTTCGTTTAACTTGGCATGCCTTGGGAAGCCAGGAAAAGGAAAGGGATGTTGTTAGGCTGTACTGCCCCAAGTAAGGAGGGATAGTAAGTACAGAGGGGGAAGTGCTGGGCATGACAAGAGGTTTAAGATGGGAGCCAGGCAGTAAGATGACATGGTAGGAGGGCAGGGCAAGAAAATTAGCCCAATAAAGTATGTGTAAAAAAAAAAAGCCCTATGAAAGCCTACGGCTTGTAAGCCAAGTGAAAACCAGAGACAACAGAAGAACAGGTTCTCATGCATAGCCAGGCAGTTCTCTTAGACACAGTGGGTTAACTAAACAAATTCCCAGTTATAGACATGGGATACATTTATAGGGGTTGTTCATGGAGGCCCCTGAGGGCACTCAAACTATACAAGTTTTTGGCAGCCCTCTTGCTTGCTGTATTAGTCAGGGTTTTCTATTCCTGCACAAACATCATGACCATGAAGCAAGTTGGGGAGGAAAAGGTTTATTTGGCTTACT
>NW_022196894.1:56834976-56866108 GCF_008632895.1 Mastomys coucha | reverse complement strand
TTAGTAGTTCTGGTATCTTGTTAATCACAGCTGATACTTCAGACCCAGCTAACCAGAACCACAGAATCAAAACATGGCCCTGATAAGAGTCTTTAATCTTCCCTCAGAAATTTCACAAGCCAGGCCTCCATCTTCTGCGCTGTTCTCAACATGATCTTCCAAGCTCCTACACAACATCCCATAGAGCTCTTAACCAATGGCTCTTCTAGCTCAAAGTTCCAAAGTCCTTCCACAGTCCTCCCCAAAACATGGTCAGGTTGTCACAGGAATACCCCACTATGCTGGTACCAATTTTGTTGCTTACCACAACAAGAGTGCAAGATCCTATTACTGACACCCCACAACAGAGAGAAAGAAAGAAAGAAAGCTGACACTGAGCTGAAAACCTCCTGGCTGCTATTTAGCATTCAAAGGACTGAAATGTGCTATGCAGGCTAGTGGTGGAGGAATGGCTTTACTGTCTTACCCAACTGTGAATCCTGCAAACCACAAAGCCAGTCTGATAGGAAAGACATTACCACCAGTGCATAGGGTGCCTATTATGGGGGAACAAACCACCTTCTGTTTGCTTTTAATGTCCATTCCATGGGAAGAAATCCATGGATGGTATTGTAGTTGTTAACAACTCATTCCTGGAGAAGTGATGGGTCCAAGAGAGAAAACTTACTACTATTGTTAAACTAAATTAACACAGCATCAAACTGCCTTCTAAATACACATAGGCAAACACTACTCTTAGCCTTAATCAGACAATTCTTTTCTTGCAGTGAATGCAGACTTCTGGTGACTTAGACTCAAGCTGCTAACAATAACTGATAACTGAAGGCTCAGTCCTGGACAAGACATTTACACTATCTCCTAAAACACTCAGGGAACACTGAAGAAGAGGGGATAGAAAAGAGAGAAGAGTTGGGAAAGGTGGTGAATGGCTGAGAAACACTATCCTCTAGATTCTGTAGAACAAATGCAATCATGAACACTGATCTACTGTGGGTACTGTCACTGGGCCCACTGCAAACTGGCCCTGCTAATAACTAGTCATGGATGAAGGAGTAGCTCGTGGGAAGCTAACCATTACAACGGAACTACTGACTATTAATAGAATCTGGAAGAGGGAAAGTTCTTGTCTTTAGTTGTATTTCCATTGCTGAGTACACAAAGCTCCAACAGATAGCTTCATATAGACAGCCCTTTTAAACTAAGTGAGACAAAACAAAATGAACAGGTATGGATGTCAAGAAAAGATTTGTAGAGGAGAAGGAGAGAGGAGATAGATAAGGGGGTGGGTGGGGATAGGAAAATTGGAGAGGGTCTGGGGTGAAAGTATTCAGTTTGTATAATATCCATGAAGAAAATTGTCAAAGAACAAATTTAAGTAATAGTAAAAGATTTGGGGAAAAGCTGGGAGAAGCTGAGGAGGGTGATTCTGTAGGAGGACCAACAGTCTCAACTAACCTGGACCTCTGAGATCTCTCAGACACTGGGCCAACAACCAGGCAGCATACACAAGCTAATATGAGGCCCCCATCACATATACAGCAGAGGACTGATGGATTTGGACTCAGGGAAGATGCACCTAACCCTGAAGAGACTGTAGTCCCCAGGGAGTGGGGAGGTCTGGTGGGGTAAGGTGGAGGACATCCTCATAGAGATGGCAGGTGTGGGGGGAGGTATGGGATGTGGAACAGTCAGAGGGTGAACCGGGAGGGGGATAAAATCTGGACTGTAAAAAAAGATTGAATAAAAATAAATAAATAAATAGAATAAAAGATTCAGGTGGTGTGAACATTGTGTGGAAGGTTCAGAGCAGGAAGGTATATTTCAGAGTTGAAGAAATAGATAAGTGATTCCAGTTTACTTCAGTGTCTGGTCCTTGCGTTAATCACCCACTACATTAAAACAAACTAAACAAGAAAATCTTTCCCTTTGTACACATTTTCCTCATTCATCCTTCATGCCATAGATTATTCAAATCACTGCTTTCTCCAGTGTTGGTATGGACCAGTGGCTTTAGCATCACCCAGAGCTTGTCAACCATGTAGCCTCTCAGGTTCTGACTCAGTTCTGCAGAGCTAGGCTCCACGAGAACGCTGGTAATGTACATGCACTCTGGTGTCACATGCACCTGAAAGCTCCTTGTGGCCTCACACCTGCATCCTCCTCAGGATGCACATGTGCTTGGCAAGTCCTCATACAGTTAACCAAAGAAACAAAAGCACGTGGAATAAAACAAAGTCAGTTACGTTAGGGTTTTGACTCACAGGACGTAAAATGAGTGACTGGAATTATTCTCAGAGGCCCGAACTGAAACTCCGTTCTCTGTGCATCTCATGTCAAATTATTCTATTTCATCAAAATCCTTCTCTGCTTCTTCTATAAAGCAGAGAAGATTGTTTCTGTACAACTTAAATGGGGAACCTGAGTTGAAGTTTCAGTGGATGTTGATGAGAGCTGTCTCCTGAGAGGCTATGTCAGAGCTGGACCAATATAGATGTGGATATACACAGCCAAACATTGGACTGAGCACAGGGACCCCAATACAGGAGTTCAGGCAAGGACTGTAGGAGCTGAAGGAGTTTGCAACCTCATAGGAAGAACACCATTGTCAACCAAACAGACCCCCAGAGCTCCTAGGGACTAAACCACCAACCAAAGAGTACACAGGGGTACACATGGCTCCAGCTGGATATGTAGCAGAGGATGGCCTTATCTGGCATCACTGGGAGGGGAGGTCTTTGGTCCTGTGGAGGCTTGATGCCCCAGGATATGGAATGCTAGGCTGCTGAGGAAGGAGTGGGTGGGTGGGTGAGTGGGTGGGAGAGCACCCTCATAGAAGCAGGGGATAGGAAGAAGGGGGTAGGGAGCTTGTGGAGGGGAAACTGGGAGGGGGGATAACATTTGAAATGTAAATAAATAAAATAACCAATAAAAAATGAAAAAAGAGAAAAATTAAAATTTCAAATGTTGAGTATGAACAAATGCTTATATGACAATCTGCAAACCTTGGGGCTGGAGACATAGCTCAGCAGTTAAAAATATTAACTGCTCTTGTACAGGTCCTGGTTTCTGTTTCCAGTACCCACATGATAGATTACACTGGAGTCTGAACCTCATTTCCAAGGGGTTTAATGTTCTCTTCTGACCTCTGTGGACACTGCATACATGTGGTACATGCTGCAAAACATCCATATACAGATATTCCTTTAAAAAATGTTTAAAACAAATGTCTAAAGCCAGTATGAACACATTTTGTTAAAATTATGTATATGAGCACATAAAGAGATTGTCTTTTAGTTTTCATGAGAACAGGAGACTGGTATCCACATTGTTTGGGAAATACAGCAGTAAAAAGCAACACATATGTTTTATTAAGTAATGTCAAAAAATAACTGATCAGTTTTAGAGTGCAGCAGATACCCCACTGCCAGGACATTATGGAGAGAAAAACCCCTCATTTCATTCTAGTATTCTTCTATGTGACAAAGAGAGGGAAAAAAAACATATTATTATTGGTTGAGAGCAGAGCCTTTATAGTCATAGACACAAAAGCTAATTCTGAGCCTTTTAACTCTGTGACTTTGGCTGCATTTTTCTTTTCCTCTGTGAAATGAAGGTGAGAAAACACAGACCTCTCGGGGTTAGCACAAAAATCAAGTCACCAAGATATTTTAGGTGTTGGTGTAATGCCAATAGAAAATGAACGCTCAAAGCTTTCTAGCTATATCACCATCACCACCATCATAACCATGACCATCACCATCAACAAAGTAGAAAAGGAGTAGTTTGTATAACACCTTCTTCTTCTAATGGGGCAGAATCAGGGGACCAATCCATACTGAGAAGAATCCTTTATGCACAAAAGCCCTCTGGGCGAGTGAATGAGGATGCTGAAGAAAGCAGCTAGCATTGAGCAGAGATTAAAGTTCCACATTACATTCTCACAATCCTGCTGACTTGACCCTTGCCAAGGCATTTGGATTTAATGCAAGAGTTTGATAAACTGTAAGAACCTTGCTAAAGAAATTAGTCTTTGCCCTGGGATGTTTACTGCTAATTGTCATTTTGACAGAATTGAGAATCACTTGCCAATTGGGCCCCTGGGCCTATCAGTAGGTGGTTCTCTTCATTGTGTTGTTTGAGATGGGAAGCCAGTCCCACTGTGGATGGCAGCATTCCTTGGCTAGGAGCCTATGCTGTATGAGCAAGAAAGGGGCAGCAGCTTGCATTGTTCTCAGCTTTCTCCTGTTGGGTGGAAGATGAATAGCCACTTCAATCTCTTGCTGCCTTGACTTCCCCCACTGTGACAGATGACACCCCTGCATTGTGAGCCAAAATAAACCCCCTTTCCTGGAAGTTGGTTTTGTCAAGGTGTTTTATTTATTACAGCAACAGGAAAAGACACCAAGCCTAGTATTTTTCGAAAGGAGTTGACATTCAATGTAAAGCTGTACCTGTCCCCTCCTGTTGAGCTGCTTCCACTCTTCCACTGTGGTGAGGTAATTCACTGCTGCATACTCAATGACTGACAGAAACACAAAGAGGGAGCTGACCCACATGTACACATCCACTGCCTTGACGTAGGACACCTGAGGCATGGAGGCACTCACACCGGTGACGATTGTGGACATGGTGAGCACCGTGGTGATTCCTGCAGTTCAAGAAGAACGAATGACAAACTCAGTGCACAGCATTCCAATTCGTGGATCATCACCATGTGTCTCTTAAGAACAAAATCCATTTACTGTCTCAGAGTTGGAGTAAATGTTTGCATGCTAGCCCTGGACATCGGAAGGTTCTCATTGGATATTTCTCTCCACCTCTGTGTCTTGCTGTCGCCCGCAGCTCACATCTAACATCCTTCTGTCTAAACACCTCAAATCTAACATGTTTGAAGCCTATCCTTCAATGGACAACTTCTGATCATCCTAGTAAGGTAAACGCGTGGCCGAAATAAGAAGTTCTTCTTGGAAAGAAGTGACAAGCCCATTTTCAGTAACCATCTCTAAATTATTTTAATAACTCCCATTTGTAAGAAGTTGACGTTATCTACCTTTACTCTTTCATGCTGCAAAAGGACTTCATCTTTGTCTTGGTTGATCTTAAGCAGTAGTGAAGAGTACCATTACCCACATGTTTCTTTCATCAAGAATTCTAATGAGTCATCATTCTTCTCTTTGAACGCCTATATATGAAACTATGCTTCAACTCAGTGTATGTATACTAGTGCCGGAGGCTGTTTCTGAGCAATGCTAGACATCATTCCTCCTTTCTCTTCTCCCCTCCTCTGTCTGTGTTTCTTTCCCTTCTTTCCCCTTCTCTGGAATTTAGAAGCCTCCCTCTCCTCTTCCCTGTCCCTCTCCCTGTCCTTCTCACTCTACTTCTCCCTCTTTCTCTCCTCCTCCCTTTTCCCTCCCCTCTCCTCCCTATGCCATATGTGTGTGTGTGTGTGTGTGTGTGCACGAATGTCTTTCTCTTCTATCTTTTCTCTTTGTTCTCTTGTATGAGAACTCCAGGTGAAGAGTTGGGAGTTTCAGTTCCAAAAGATGATGGGAGAAAAAGTGACTCAGATTTTAGTAAAACACTGGCTATAAGACCTATTCGATCTCTACGCTAATTTCTCAGAAGAATGTTGCTAGAGTGCTGTCTGGAGAGAAGGTATTGCAAATATTTGAAATGCACACTGGCTGCAGTGGCTTTATTTGTTAACTTCACACCAGGGAAGCACAAATGAAATTCTTAGTGAGTTTATGAATTGTGGGGCATCTCCAACAGCAGGAAGAGCGCTGTGATTTACTCTTAACTGAGAGATACTTTCACCAAGAGACCTCTATCTTCTCTACAGGATTGTGTAAAGTGCTCCTGCAAGGGAGCCCTGTGTCAAATACAATAGCAACTCTACAGAGCCACTCAATCTCAAATGAAGTTTTAGTTTGCGTAACAAAGCACATTACAGCCCAGTAACTTGATAGTTACCAAGGGGAAGTGGTATAGGGGGAAGTCCAGAATCTCACCTCAACACTGATTTGACTTATAAACTCTATTTTAGCTCTTAACATTAAGCAAATAAACTATCTCATTCAATTTCAGGTCTCCAGGCAACAACAATAAAAATAAATAAATAAATACATACATACATACATACATACATACATACAACAGCAAATAGCCTGTATACAGCTATATATGGTTTTCATGTTTGGCTCCAAAACACACTTGTTATACAAGCATGGAGATGTGATTTTTATTAATGTATTACAAAGGGCTGAAACCAAGATTAGAGCTTAAAAGTGGTTGCTTCAGTCAGATATTTATCTCCCAGGCACTTTGGTAAATATTGATATTGATTACAAAAATGAAATGTGTGCTGAGACTAGCTGAGTAATTGGCCCACATTTTGTCAGGACATGATTCAGGTTTCTTCCTGCAACTGGTAAACCTGTGATTTTTGTATAACTGCATAACTACTGCCTCTCATTTTAGACCTGGAAAGGAATTCCCTTTGCTTATTCCCTTTGATTATAAATCCTATATGGTAGATCTCTAAGGCAAGATGCTACAAAGTACTTTGAGGATATGTTAAAAAGTTAGAAGGCGCCGGGCGGTGGTGGCTCACGACTTTAATCCAAGCGCTTGGGAGGCAGAGGCAGGCAGATTTCTGAGTTCAAGACCACCCTGGTCTATGGAGTGAGTTCCAGGACAGCCAGGACTATACAGAGAAACCCTGTCTCAAAAAAACAAAACAAACAAAAAAAAATCATAAGTAAGTAAATAAATAAATCTCACAAAGAGTATCTATGAATAAACATACCAGGAAAAATGAATTTTAAAAAAAAAAGTTAGAAGGTACTTTGTACATTCAATGGGCCAGAGGTTTTAATCCATCCTTCAAGGGAATCCTGAATTCACATTCCTTATAGAGTACCTTCCATCAGTAGCTAAAAAAAAAATTAAATATCTTTTCTTCATTTTATAAGACATTGAACATAGAATTTTAATGTTTTTCAGTAGACAGTAATTTAGATTTCGGGGATAAAATAATGGTTTAGAAAAGTTATAAGTGTACATGAGTTATGAGTGTACACCAGAACCATTGACTATTTGGATTAATAAAAATAAACCACAGTATCTATATTTGCTTGGGAGGAATTAAGTATCAATCATTTTCTCTTAAAAGGATGTTTAGCCCAACTAATTTACCTGTTCTTTATTTATTTTAATCACCAGCAGTACATAATTTCATTGCATACAGTCAGCAATAATACTAATGATAAAATTAATGAGAGAGTAGGGAGGAGGAATTGTTGGATGGAGGAGTAAATGATAAGATAACTGGCATAAATTCTTAGAGCAATAGAAGTGGAAGCTAGGACGATTAGAGCCACATTAAACATACCTATTATGCCCGAGTCATTCCTCGGAAACACATTAATCTTGACAAATGGTATTCCTTGAAGATTCATTAAACTGAATATCCCAATAAAGGGGTTTTGAATCACATGAACTGACCATTTAGTCAAGGAAAGGTCATATATTGTGTTCGGAAATTACATTCCCACCTACTGATATCAGTATGCATAGTTAGAAAGATGTTATGAGAAAATATTTAGCCAGGCCATTTGACTCAGCTCCCCTGAGCCCTCACAGTTTCACCGTATTAACTTTTAAGCACATGCGTGGGTGAATTAAGGGCAGTCTGGGGAGGATTCCTCATGTCTGCATTTTATTGGCCATCTTTAGCCAGACATGATGGATCAGTAGTTCATTAACCATGATAACAGCAGTAGGCTCACAGGCATCACTTCTTGGACTTGTGACTTTGTTAACCCCTTCAGTGAAGTGCTATAAATAGTTTTCCTAACAGGAGGGTAGTCTTCATTTGTTTTCACATAAGAAAGCATTTTTCCTATAAGAACGTTTTCTTATAGGCATAGCTAGGACAATATGGAGCACACAAGGAAAAGATATGAACTATATATCACAGCACCACTCAGTGGCCAGAAGCAGCAATTTCTATTCATAGGGGTACCAAAGTCCAGTGATAGTCACTAGAGATTGGTAATTTCTGTGCTGATTACATGAATTTCTCTTGTAAGTGTGCACAAATTTAAACCATCTTGTATGGTGGAATGTGAAGTTTATGCAGTATTTTTATCAACCAAAGAACAAAAGCTATTTTGAGGAACACCATCAATTATAGGAGTCAAGCAAGAACTAGACATCAACTTGATCATCCATTGATTTATTATTTGTGGTACTGCTAATCAAACACAGGGCTTTGCACATTCATTGTATGCTCTCGACCATTTCCTACCCTCTTTCTTTTCAGTGAAATGCCATTTTTATTTGAAAGAACAGGGCAAAACAATCATCCCAATTGGAGTAGTATTTGGTACTGATTTTCTTAAACCTGGGTTACTCACTCTATTACATCAAGTGAAAGAACGAGGCTGTTGATTGCTAGTCCTGTGACTCTCACTGTCAAGTCTGCCCTACAATGCTGCCAGACTTACATATGCCATTGTGAACCTCCTATTCCTCAACTTTTATGAGGAATTAATGGAAATATCAATCATTTTTCAGATGTTATACAGTAAATTGCAAGAATCTTTGAGAGATCTGGAGATTACTCTGTAAGCTAATGCTTTTCAAGTATCTAAGCCTGTTGGTGGAAGATCTGTTCACAGTACAAAATAGACCAGTGGTTGTTCATCTAGCAGGCAGTTTCAGATTCTACACTGTAACTAACCTTCTAGAAATAATCACATCCTGAGCTATTTGATGAGACCAGACTTCTCACTACTTTCAGTGAAAATTTATTACAAACTCTGAAGAAACCAATAGCATCACTGGTCTGAATATAACACCTGAAATTCTAAAGTACTAGAAGAAAATATAGGGGGATACTTCAAAACATTGGTACAGGTGATAAATTTTTGAATGACATCCCCAAAGCACAGGAAATAAAGCAAAAATAGGAAGAAGTAGCTAGGTTAAACTAAGAAGTTCTACACAGTAAAAGAAACATAGTGACCAGACTACCTACATAATGAGAAAATATTTTTGCTTAATAACCCATTAGTTTGACAAAGGAATTATAACCAAAGTACATAGTGTATATTAAAACTTAACAAAATAAGTAATCTAATTATTAATGGGCAAAGAATATGAGGACATATTTCTCAAAAGAAGAAATTCATTTTTTGTACGAATTGTGAAAAAATGCTCAATTTCTTTTGCATATTGAAAATGCAAGTCCAAGTACAATGAGTGATCATTTTACCCCAATTAAAATGGCCAACAAAGGTGTGTATGTGTATGTGCATGCACACACACACACACACACACACACACACAAAGAGACAGATAGACAGAGAGACATAGAGATAGAGAAAGAGAGAGACACAGACAGGCAGGCACACACACACCATCACACACACGAAGACACAAGCTTATGAAAAACAGTATTGAAGCTCCTCCAGATACTAAAAATAGACTTATTATACGATCTAGTTACCTCACATCTGGATGTATCTCAGAAAGAAACAATATTAACACATCAGTGAGATAACTGCACATGGATGTTAACTGATATATTATTCAAAAACTAAGATCTGTAATGCTCATCCTAACTCCTTATCAATAGATATGTGGACAAGGGCTACATTTGTATTTATCTGTAGGTATAAGGATGAGTATTAGAATTTAGTTAGAAGTTATGCTGGGTGAAGCTTCTTTTTGTGGTATATGGAGGTTATTTCAGTAAGCTACAATTGGTCAAAATGACCATAGGTACCCAGCCTCAACTGATGCATCTATAATACAACCCCTATCCCTAACTCTCAGGAAACATCAAGGAAAAGGGAAAATTCTAGGAGTCAGAGGATCAGGATGCCTGCTACAGGATTGTGTTTTCTATATAGAACAGGAAATCTATGCCTACTATCTGAACAATATGGCTACCTAAATGAGAAAAATGATAACACCAGTTACCAACAGGGATTGGGGAAATTTCACAAAACCCCACACTTAGATGAAAAACTACAGGTAAGTCAATGCTTACTGAGTGAAGGAGAGTCAGTCTTTCATAAGGATGAGCTCCTTAAGTAATTGTCCAGTATAGACTGTCAGCCCTAAAAATATATACACCAAATGTACTCAATAGTACATTTATATATCTATGTGAGTATGCATGTAACAATAACAGTTACAGGAAAACCAAAATGATAGAGATGATACATAAAAGAAGAAGGAGAATTGGGGGACAAAGGAAGGGAAACAATGTGGAGTGAGGAGTAGAATATGGTAATAGGGGATGAAAGATGATCAGAATGTATACAATAAAGGTGTCATAATGAAGCCCATTAGTTTGTACCATCAACAAATGTTATAAAAATGAAAAGATAGATATATGAATGAAAACTTCCCATATACAGAAGGAAGTACTATAGGTCCTAAAAGTGATAGCCTATATGGTTTGTAGCTAGTGAATGGAACTGGAAGATGCTACGTTAAATGAAGTCAGAACAGAGAAAAGAGTTCCACATATTTCCTCAAGTGTTAAAGCTATTTAAAATGTTAGCAGTGTGCATAATACTAATTATAAGAGGGTGGGGAGGGTAAGGGGATGTGGAGATAGAGAGAGGCTTGTAGTTTGTATACAGTCACAAGCAAAGTGGGTTTTCTGCCACCACGGGGACTATGGTTTATAATAGCTTACAACACAGCTTGTCAATTACTAGGAGTGCAAAAGCAGCAATCACTAAGTAGTGCTGAGGTGGCAATGCGAATTACCTAATTACCTAATTACCTAATGGTCAATAACCATTATAACCATGTTTTGAAACACCACCCTGTGCCTTCGAGGAACTGAACAGCACTGCACTTAGAAAGACAAGAAATAAAGGCAGGTTTGAGGGTAGTAGGAAGCTAAAGCCTGGGAATCCGACAGTGTTATGGGAGAGCTGCTGTTTGTTGCAGTAACCATGGGAGAGAGGTTGCTCTGAATTGGATGCTAATTTACATAAATAAGCAAAACTTTTGTATCTCTCAGGGATAAACACAGATACAGGAGGGCAGAATTTCAAAGAGGTTTGAGCATCGTATTTCTGCATTCATATTTCACTTCAGCCTACTAGCTCTTACAGCTGCTCTCCTCGCCATGTAAGTGCAGAGCAGTGGACTTGAGGGATGTGGTTAGAAGTCATGCTAATGTACATCTAGACTGAATGCCTTTCTCAGTCTCTGGTGGATGCTTGCATGTGCCCTCAGACTCTCATTTGGGCCTGTGCTTGCCCCTTTAGTACGGATCAGGACACAGATGTTCTGATATGAAAGCACAGTCAAAATAATTTAATTACTCATTTAGATGATATTTTTCCTTGAAGATATTCAAGTCTGACACACTTGCAGACTGTGGGTTGATAGGGGAAAGAGGTGAGCACATTATTAATATTAATAATTCATGTCTTCAAGTGATCTTTTGAAGTATGCATAAAATTTCTGAACATTAACTTTGAAAACTATCCTTTCTGGGATGGATTTTATTATAGTTACAATGATTACAGTGATTGTGAAGCACATATTAAAATCTTCTCTCAAGACAGAGCTCTACAGGTAAAAAAGGAAAAAATAAATCACAGGAAACCAGAAAGTGTCCGAAACCAGTCAAGAAGGCAAGTGGCATTAACTCTTGGTTCTTTGTTAACTTACATGTCTTCTTCCAAGTGCTTAGCTTGGCACATCCCACTTTACAAAGATTCAGTGACCTTCAAGTGGTTCTGAAATAGTTCCCATAAATCAGAGTGTATGACAGTGGCATCTAACATGCTGGATGGATTAGGCAATTAACCCTGTGTGGTGACTTAATGAGGCAGGCACCTTGTTTCCCTGGAAATTCTACTATCGTTGACTCTCACTCTGACCTTTCAGTTAAGTTCTAATTTCTGATCAGTACCCATCTTCCCATATTTAGCATTCTCTGCCCTGGAATCTATTAAGAGACCAAGAGTACAGTGTGAATTACTTT
This sequence comes from Mastomys coucha, assembly GCF_008632895.1. Taxonomy (NCBI): domain Eukaryota; kingdom Metazoa; phylum Chordata; class Mammalia; order Rodentia; family Muridae; genus Mastomys; species Mastomys coucha. The sequence goes on along the minus strand of NW_022196894.1, from coordinate 56,854,083 downwards.
AAGGAAGTTAATTACTTCCTTCTATGTTCTGAAAGGTTTGTCTTGCAAAGCCAAATCAACTTGGGTAAGGGACATGGGGTTGCTTTAGTGACAAAATGAATTTAAATGGGTTCATTTTTGTTTTATAACCATGCCATCTTTTCTTACTCTCACTTAGCTGCTGATTAGTCAGCAACACCTTCACCCCCAAACACTCAGTGACCAGAGAAAGAGCCCAATTACAACTTGTTCTTGGATAAACACCTTAGCCTGAACACACAACCACATCCTGACTAATTCACCATCTGCTTGCTTCTCCATGCAGCATCCATATTTATTTACCTCCCTGGCTTTCTCTTTGGATTATAATTTTTATAACAAATGGAAAATTTTATTTACCCAGAGAAACTCTTGCAGGAACTGCTCTCCGGTCAATCCAGAATGAAACCCATGAAAGCATTACCATCAACATGGCTGGGAAATAGGTCTGCAGTACAAAGAAGAAAATATGCCTCCGTAGCACAAAGTTGATGAAAAGCCTGTAGTACCACCCTAAGAGAACAAACAAACAAACAAACAAATAAAAAAAAAACTGGTTACCACGAAACAGGCTTAGCCACACAACCTACTCTTCAGACCGGAAGCTCTCAGAGATATAGCCGGTGATAGCTCATCTCTGCTTACACAGCACACGCTGCTTCTCACCTGCGCTTGGAATTCTAACACTGTTAGGTGACCTAAACTACAGCCTGCTTAAGTACTCACCTGAAAGTATGCTTGCCTTCTAGAGCCTAGCTGGGGAGTGAATGGCAATTACATCGCCTGTATATAATTTTTCACACTTAAATTGTTTGTTTGTAGTATTTCTTTAAAAACAGTGCTAAGGGTGCTGAGGCGGAAGTGGGTGGGTGGATGGAGGAGCACCCTCATTGAAGCAGAGGAGATGGGGGGAGGGAATAGAGGGTTTAACTGGGAAGAGGGATAACATTTGATGTGTAAATGAATAAAATAACCAATAAAAATTTACATAAAAAGAACAGTACTAAGTGATGACTGTGTATCATTAGTGAATAGTCGTTTATCAATTGTTACAAAAGATGAAGAACATTTGACTGTAAGAAAAGATTTGGAGTGTATCACTAGACCTTTGCTTGGGATCTGGAATGCTAAGAATTCAGAAAGAAGGGGCATCTTTAACACATGTTCGGTACTTTGAAGCTTCACAGACTCGAGAGATTTTTTTCAAAAAATGATCATTGGTATGGTTTGTATATACTCGGCCCAGGGAGTGGCACTATTAGAAAACTGGCCCTGTTGGAGTAGGTATTGCCTTGTTGGAGTAGGTGTGTCACTGTGGGTGTGGGCTTTAAGACCCTTATCCTAGTTGCCTGGAAGTCAGTCTTTCACTAGCAGTCTACAGATGAAGATGTAGAGCTCTCAGCTCTGTCTGCACCATGCCTGCCCAGATGTTGCCATGCTCCTACCTTGATGATAAAGGACTGAACCTCTGAACCTGTAAGCCAGCCCCAAATATATGTTGTCCTTTCTAAGACTTGCCTTGGTCATGGTGTCTGTTCACAGCAGTAAAACCCTGAGTAAGACAATCATCATTACTATTTATTATTATTTTGCAATGCTAAGGATTAAAGCCAGAGCACCAGAAATACTATATATATATATATATATATATATATATATATATATATATATCACCATGCAACACTCCTCCTTTCTTAAAATTTTTATGGAGAATTATTATTTGGGGTTTTATTAGTGGGGCTGGTACAAGGGATTAATCGTGAAGGAAGAATGCTGCTCTACCCTGTGGATCAGGAGGGGAAGATGAAGACGGCACTATGGGTAGACTGTAGGCGCCTTTACTCATTACAACAGGTCATTCTACCTTGTAAGATGGTCAAATCATTACTCCAGTCAGTGTAGTAAGGAGTCTGACTTCATCTTTAATCCAAAAATACTGAGAGTTCCCAGGCCCCATTTCTATGTCCCTTTCTGCCTCATAAATAACACACTAAAACCCCCAAAACTATAATAAAAATAAAATAATAATAAATAATTATAATATTTTATGCAAACACATTAAAAAAAAAAACCTCAAAATCTCATTTGGCATCCCATGAAGTCTTTAATCATTGTTATTTGCCATCCCATGAAGTCTTTAACCATTGTCTCCTCCATCAAAGGGAACATCCTCTGTCTTTGCTCTACCCCCAAACCACCATAAAGTTCCAAGCCTATTGCTCCTTTCTGTGTTCTCAGCTCCTTTCAGACCTGCTTGGCAGGCTGGATTGCTCTTTCTAGGAAGCTCATAATGTGAGCCAGACACCCATCATACCTTTATGTGTATGGCATCACTCTTTTGCAATGTGAATTAAATTTTTGGCATGAGTATTGGGGGGGGGGTGTCTTCCATTGCCTCCACTAGCAGAAAGAAATAGAAATAAAGATTGTGAGAAAAGGGCTTGTAGTAATTGGGGTGCCATCCCACGATGTACTTATATCCTGTGCCATCCTGCATACTTACCGTGTTCTGACACTTTAAGGGTTTGGATGGTATTAAAAGCCTCACAGGGAAGATGCTGATGAAAGTGATGATGATGGAATTTCCTAACTAATATTGCTTAAGCATTTCCTATGTGGCCGACACTATCCTAAGTCATTTAAATATATTAGCTCATTTGCAAAAGTGCATAAGGCAAAGGCTGTCGTGAAACCCTCTGGAAGGTGAGGAAATTAAGTTAAGCAATTCCAAGGCTGTGCTGGTGGGAAGCAGTAGACTAGAGTTTTCACTCAGGCAGTTGCCCCTGTACTTTAGCTTTGATAACAAATAATTCCTTGACATACTCCGCAGGGGTAGGAATCTTTCCTTTGTGAACCCACAGGATGCGATTTAGAGGAACACTGAAATGGATGAAGGACCGAAAAACCCTCTCCCACTTGTTAATGTTACTGAGTGGCCATGGGTTTGTGTAGTCAATAATAATAGTGAAAGGATTTTTTATGAAAAAAGCAAGACTCTGTTACAAATGAAAAATAAGTTTTTGCACCTCCAATTTCCAGCTTTTACAAGGAGAGCCACATGTATGATTTTATCTATCTATCTATCTATCTATCTATCTATCTATCTATCTATCTATCTTGTATAGCAATTTGAGGATGTTAGCTACAGCTGGTAGTTATGATGATAGGAATAAAGAAAAATATTTACAATCATTTTTGATGAAGCTAATATTTTTAAACAGAAGGGCACCACATTAAAAATTTATGGATAGTGTGAGGCAGACCTGGTATCTACTCATGAACTGAAATCAGTCTTTATGGTCATCCTTCTGAAACTTAGGAACTAGTTCAATCTGGATACAACTAGTAATTGGATATATGAACACAGACTTGATCTTGTACTTTATATGATTAGAACACATTTTATTCCTTCTTGTTAAAAATGTGCATATTTTTAACAAATTAAGAACTAAAATGTATTGAAATAAAATTGAAACACTCCCCAATCCCTAGCTCCTTAAAAATTTAGAATGCACAGGCACATACAAACATACCTACATGTGTATAAATAATTTCTTCAATAAAAATACGAGTTTTTGTTAAAGAGTCTTCTATTAGTTTCCCTTTTAATTAAAAGAAACTTGTATTATCTTATATAAGGCTATATATTTCTATCTTAGTCCATTTTTTTGTAGGAGCTAATGTTCTACTTCTTAAAAGTATAAACATACTGGAATGTCAAGCCTTCATATTTCATTTAAAAAATACATAAAAACATCTTTGTGGACGAATTTTCTGTGATGTTTTGTCTGATTTTTGACAGGTTCTACAAAGTGAAAAGAAAAGGATAAAAATTACCTAGTATTGATCCTGCCTAGGTGACAAGCACAGAAAGTGGACTAAGTGGAATGATTTAGAGGGAGAGTTAGAAATTGGAACACTTATCCTCTGCATTTAAAGGAATAGTTGAATTTCTACTGAATATATTCATGGATTCTTATGCTTCAAAATCCTAAGAAGTGTAATAGATATAATAGATATAAATTTATAGATATATTGCATATATCTGTATAGAAATACCACCCTTTGATTCCCATGTTTCCTATGTATCAAGTTATGATAACATTAAAAAGACAGATTATAGTCATAATTTATCATGAAGTTACTTTATCATAGAAATAAAAAAAATTAAAACTCATATGTATCATTGTTCATTGTATACATTCACTTATTTAAATATTGGCTTAATTGAACTGAGATATGAAAACATTAAATTCCTGGCATCATTTATAAGACATGAGTAAGAGAAGTAGAAAACTGCCTCACAACAGCTTATTTTTATGAGGTATTATTACTATCTCATGGGCTCTTCAGATTTCTGAAATTCTTTCTGAATTACACATCACATATTCATTTATTCAACAATTTGATTCTGAGAAATCTTCTATGTGCCAGTGATATATCAGTGATGAAGAAACACAAATGTGTGTTATTTTCATATCAGAAAATGCAATGGACATGATTAAAATGTATAACATCGTTTGTTGAATGTTAAAGAATGCAAGTGAACAGGGTGAAAATGACATTTCTCCCAGATCTAAATGGCTGGAGACCCATGGTCCCAGGGATGCAATTCACTTCTTTGAGATTTAAATGTTGGTTGTACTCTTAAGACACTGGCTTCTAGACAGATAACTCAGTATTTGCTCCTCAAGTGCCACGGCCAAGCAGATGGAATAGGATTCCAGCCAAGGCAGCCCTGAGCCCTAGCGCCAACTGTAGCCACATTTTGTAGCCTGAACATAGGTCCTTTAAACCACAAATGATATTTTATCTGCCTAAAATGACACAGAGTAGTACTAGTAACTAACAAGATGGTGAAAACTGTAGGAGTGGGGTGTTTTGGAGGAGGTGAGAAAGAGCCTGGGTCCTAGCTTTAGTGAACAGCCAGATGAGTTTTTAAATCACCTGGAATAAATGCTACCAAATCAGAAACAAATCAGCCACAATGAAGAGTATATAGAGTATTTCTGATTCTAAACTCATTTTCTTCTTAGGGCAACAGTACATCTTGTTAAATCAGTTGTGTCAGTTGATTTTTGTTGAGCATCTACCATATACCAGGCATATTCTAGGATCTGGGGAGAGACGGTTAACAAGGCAAATAGTTTCCTGTCTTTTTCCAAAGAGAATTAGGTATTAGACAACAAGCCATCTATTTCAGCTGGTAGTATGTTCTGTGAAGACAGAGGGAGATGGGAAATAGTGAGGAGGGAGGCTTAGTTTAGAAAGGCTCATTATTAGGATGTCACTCTTTGGGAAGATGTTTTACAAAGTTCTGACTAAAGCAGGCGGTTGGTCATGAGATGGGCAGGGACAGAGCAAAGCCACACAGAAGAAATGAGATGAGAGTGTCTGAGAACAGGAGGTAGGAAGTAGAGGGCAATGTGATGGAGGACCATAGATTAGGGTGAAGTCGGAGCAGCACACAGGATGTAGATCATGTTGAGAAACCTAACTTTGCTTCTAAATGGGATGGAAAACCACTGAAAGGTTTTGGTCTGGAAAGGGTTTTGAGCAGTGATTTCCTTATTGCAAAGAACACTCTATATGTTCTACTAAGTGTAGAGTGGAGAGGCCAAGAATACAATTAAGGCATCTTGTTGAAAGGGTTGGCACAATGGGGAGAGAAAGAGGTTTACTTCACAAACAGTAGGTGCTCAATAGTTGTCAAAAATTCTCTGCACCTAGTGCTGTACCTGTGCTGCTATAGAAAGCCAGTCCACTGGATGCGCTGAACTCCTCGATGAAGAACTGAGAAAGCGAAATGTGCTCTTCCGTGTTTAAGGACTTGTTGCCGCGTTTCCAGTACAGCATTAGGTCCTCTTCGTTATAGGCATCTAAGATAACACAGACGACTCCTTGTGTTAGAAGTTAGGTGAGGTCTGTAGCCATGTTTTATACAGTTCTGAAACCCCAGCTCCTGGTTCAATGTCATTCATGTAGTATGTATTGAAAGATATTTTCCAAGGGACTGAACAAACGCATGCTTCAAAAAAGAGACAAAACAAAATACCAGCTCCATCTCCCAACTCTGGAGCCTGAAGACTGGCAAGATGGCGGCATTTCTTTCTCTGTGATGTTTGAAATTTTCCTGTGCCTTGTCTGTGCCCATTCTCATGGAAGATTAAGCCGGGCCTCAGGGCTAGGCTACAGTATTGCCCTCGTGTGGGCTTATTCTATGCCTTTAGGTTTCTTTTGCTGTACCTCTCTTGGATGAAATTCTAAAACAAGGCTTAGTTTGTAAAGGATTTTCTTTTCTTGTGTTATAAACACTTTGAAATAGGCCTAGAAAAGGACAGGTATGTGGGAGGCCCCCAGTGAGGCTCAGAGCTTCACTCAGATGATAACAAAACTGCAGCCAGCTTTTAAGATATCTTATTAAAAGCAAATATTGGGTAACAGTCATTGACAGGGAGCTGGATCACAGACCCCTTACTAGGACTTCGACTAGGGGTCTGTGCTCCAGGCTGGGTTCCTCTGGGGAGCCTATGCACACTTAAAAGAGGATTAGAACTTGTCTAACTATAGAATTCCCAGACTTTCCAAAATGTGTGAAAGATCAGTGCCAATGTTAGGAAAATGCACCCTCTAAAGGAGCCGCCTTTCATTGCTATTGTGAAAAATCACAGAACGTTTAATTACCAAAGCATTTTCCCTTGAATCTTTTTATTCAAAAGACAATCTGTTATCATCATTAGGGAGAGAGAGAGAGAGAGAGAGAGAGAGAGAGAGAGAGAGAGACACTGAAAAGCAGAGCCATGTAATTGGAAAGTCCGCTAAGATGTTTAAATGATTGCTAAGCACGTGCCTATCTCCCCATGAGTGTGTGTTCTAATGATGATGTGGGCTTGTTTCCCCAGGCAGAAAGACTTACAGCTTTCCAGCTCTAGAGAACAGTTCTGAGTGTCCAGAGGAAACCTGCTGAAGTCCATAAAGCACATGGCCGAAACTGTTATCCTGTTATAAGAAAGAGAACTTCCATCATTTACCCATATGGCCCAACTATCGTGCAGCAATGAGACCTCTCATTGTATTCTTGCTTTGTGTGCCTTTCAAGGATAATGAGAAACAGGCCCGACTGTGTTCTGTCCAAATAACAAGAAAGCAAATCCAGAGGGGTAGGGATTGCTTCCAGATTGATGAGTAAATTCATACACTTATTCCATATCTCACTGTTTCCTGCTTAGCTCCCTCTGCATTTTCAGGCTCTCACGATTTTTTTTTTTTTTTTTTAAATTTCAGAAAAATACTTTCAAGTCAGTTGCTTTTTAAGTGGGTCTAAGTTGTTCTGCTTTCTAGAAGATGCAAAACTTAGTCTCCAGAAAAAAGAGTTGAAGGGATGATAATACAAATTTATAGGTGAAAGTTCCCATCACAAAGCACTTGGCAAATTTCCTTCCAGTACTGAGGCGAAAGCCTGAAGCATGCTTAGCAATAGATCCATGTGCATAATACATAATTCAGGCAAAGAACTATTAAGGCAAAGGCTTGCATATTGATGAGTTTTTTTCCTTAAAATTTTATATTCTCCTAGATTTTCTTAGCTCCAGGCAGAAGCTGCTGTGCTATGATCTTACCTCAAAGTGAGACCTGTGGTAGCCACAATAGCAGATCAGAGGTTCCTAAAAGACCCTCAGCAATTCTGCAAAAACAAAGGCAACTGATGCTCCTGCCCGTGGTGCCTCTGAGTTAGTCAGAAGAATAGAAGCATTTCATCTTCTGTAACCTGCATTTTATTGTCAATAGCCAAAGCATCAAGAAAGGATGTGTGTTGATGGTATTGTGTGCAAAAATGCATGCTTAGCCGGCTGTGTCAGAAGGATAGTAGCCTCTGAGACCTTTTATTCTTTATAGTATATTTGAAGAAATAATTGATGAGGATTTTGGCTAGGTGGCCTCAGAACCTAAGCTGGTAGCAGGTGACCTGGTTCTGTGCTTGGACTGGTTCTTTTGTTGGATTGAAGAGCTGCACTCACAACAATTTTTAGCCCTCCTGAGTTTGGGCATCTCCAAGACTACCTCCAGGGTTAAGCAACTCCAGAAAGACTGAGACTCAGTAAAGCCATCATGCTCATGGGTACCACCTGAGTGAGGTACACCGCTCATGGGTACCACCTGAGTGAGGTACACCACTCATGGGTACCACCTGAGTGAGGTACACCGCTCATGGGTACCACCTGAGTGAGGTACACCGCTCATGGGTACCACCTGAGTGAGGTACACTGCTCATGGGTACCACCTGAGTGAGGTACACCGCTCATGGGTACCACCTGAGTGAGGTACACCGCTCATGGGTACCACCTGAGTGAGGTACACCGCACTTTACTATAATGAGGACTAAAACAATAACCAGAAAAGTCTGAGTCCAGGAGAGATCACAGCAAGTTTGCAGTTGTCCTTTCTGGAAAGTGTGACATTGTTCTGTCATGTATATATGTTCCTTCATACAAAAATATATACGCCATCATGCGCTGGGGCCCAGTGAGTAAAATGTGAACTGAAAGTTGACCAGCCAGATGACTTAGTTTCCATCCTTTCCAGAGGTGAGGGTGATACCATGGCCCAAGGAGCCCACCTTAACCACCATGAGTATGGTGGTATGGCTCATGGACACCAGATGAGGAGAATAAAATTGAAAGTTACCACACCAGAGTCTGTCTGACAAGGACCAAACAGACATTAGAATGTTCAAGGTAAGAAGGACCCATAGGTTGCTCTACTCCTCTTTATCCTTTCACCAATGCAACTTTAAAACAGCTGACTCATTAGTGAGATTCTGTTTTCAGTTCTTAGTGACCTTTGACCCTATGAGTCTATATGAAATAGTAGTGTGCACTAATTGCATTCATAGCTTTTTATAAATGTCTGATGCTTAGCTACCCAGTGAATGATGCTTCTAATGAGCAAAGATAATGGCTTATTGTTGCAATAACAAGTGACGACAAGCCTAACACCTCACAATAGCATAAATGCAAATTTTTAGTTGTGTAGACTAGAAGTTCAATCAGTATCATTGGTCCAGAATCACACCTTAAAGACTTTTCAGTGGAAATCCACTTCTACTGATTGGCAGCACTACTCCTTGGCTTGGGATCTCATTGCCAACTCTTCTTTTGTGTAAATTAGATTTCCTCTCCTTTTCTGTTATAAAGATTTTTATGCTGCATCTAAAGCCCAGACAGATAATCTAGGACCATTTCCCCATGATAAGATTGGGTGTGATGGCGCATGCCTTTAATACCAGTACTCAGTAGGCAGAGGCAGGCAGATCTCTGAGTTTGAGGCCAGTCTGGTCTATGAAGAAAGATTCAGGACAGCCAAGGCTACCCAAAGAAACTCTGTCTCTAAAAACAAAACAAAATAAACAAATAACAAACAAAAAGATTTTACTTAATCACATTTGCAAGGATCCTTCCCCCCTCCTCCCCATATAGACCAACTCTCACAGTTTGCAAAGATAAAGACATCAATTTTTTTAAAATCTACAATAGATGCTCTCTCAGATTTCTGGGGCATTAAAAAAAAGCTGAATTGCTTGGATATGCAGTACTCTTTTTAAAACAATTTCTATTTTAAGCCACTCCATATCCACAGAACTCATTTGGATAAAATAAAACATGGCTCATTGAAGAGGAGAAGCCATTCTAGCATTGTGCTAGAATACATGCTTTAACTAACACGAACAAAAAGCAAGTGAGAAAATTTGTGCTAACTTGTGCATTTTGATGATGCCTTCATATGACAATTGAAGGAGCTAACTGGAGAAATGACTTAGCTAATTCAGGCTTCTAATCTGCTCCTTGGCGTGCAGGCATAGGAAGGACTTGGTTGGTAGAAGTAGGTTCACATACCTATACAATTGTGTACCAGACTTTTAAGGATTTCCAGAATTCAGCTCAACTCTATTTATCCTAACAGTATAAGGCCAGAGTGGGAACAGAACAGAAAGCAATTCCTTAAAGGCTGGGTACCATGTGGGTAAAATTACATACACTGCTTGTGTTGCAATCTTCAGCATCATGATTCTCAACAGCAGTATTTATTAGTGGAAAGCAAGTAGTTGGAGATTAAAATACTTAGGTTGAAGTGAGACCCAACAAGTTTGGCTAGATGGCTGTGGTCCAAGAAAGCCAAAGGTCCAAGGGAGCCCTCCTACCTGAGACTGAAGAGAACATTTCCATCGGGATGTACTCGAAGCATGATATTCTCCACCGTTGTGTCATGGATGAAGGATCTTTTAGAATGGACAAAGAAGATATCAGGCACCCAAATCTTTTGAATCAATCTGCGATCAAAGGTCATGCTTTTGTTTGTAGTGCTAGGAAAGGAGAGCCTCTCATCCTTCCAATAGTGCCTGAGGTAAAACGTCATCGTAAAGTCCTGGACACAGAGAAAGGGACCAATGAGAACCAGGGGAGACCGTGCTCAGACCATAACGTCAGCATTATGAACTCACAAATGACCTTACCCTTCGTGGCTTGTATGTTATTATTTGTATTGCAGTTTCAGATAGGATGAAGTTAGTCTCTCATTAATCTTCACACTCCTTCTCCATTCCTGTTTCAGTTTTCTTCCCTTTCCATTCCACCCTCCCTCTCTCCCTTCGCCATCCCTTCCTTTCTTCACCTTCAGTTCCTTACTTCTTTTTTAAACATGGTCCTATTATTACAACACCATCTAGATTTCCACTCAGGATCTATTGCCTTGGCCTCCTGAGTAATAGAACTATAGTATGTGCCACTGTATTTAAAAAAACAAAATCTATGTATTTACCTTTATATTTGTTTTTATCTTCATAGATTCCCCAAATTGAATACATTATGTTTCTACATGAAAATTAACACAGTATTTATCAGTGGAAGGCAAGTAGTTGGAGGTTGAAGACTATGGATGGTAATCACTCAATGCTCGAAAGATAGAAAGGGCTGGGCAGTGGTGGCATACTTTAATCCCAGCACTTGGGAGGCAGAGGCAGGTGGATTTCTGAGTTCGAGGCCAGCCTGGTCTACAGAATGAGTTCCAGGACAGCCAGGGCTATAAAGAGAAACCCTGTCTCGAAAAACCAAAAAAAAAAAAAAAAAAAAAAAAAAAAAAAAAAAAAAGATAGAAAGGATACTGTAAAATGGCAGTTCTGAATGTCTGCATTGCGAAAGAATCGCTTTCGACATGTGTTCAGATGCACACTCCCTAGAAGCAAGCTGTCAGTGCTCCCGGTTCACCATGGCTCTGGGATCTCAGATGGCATTGTGGGCACTAACTGAAAGACTATGGTGATGGCAGATAAAAACCTGTGTCAGGATCCAGTTCTGAATTCCTCAAGGGGCTGAACTGGTTTCATGCAAGCCAGTTGGAAGACTATAAAGAGGGAGGATAGAAACCTGCACTAACATTACAGTAACAAAAAACAAGCAGACAAATATTAAAGAATTTAAAATTTATATGGTACTCAATGTTACAGTTAATAATTTAGTTGCCTGAAAAGAAATTTCTATCTTCATAGACTCCATTGAGTCTGGATATAAATAACGTGTTTTACTTTTCTTAAATATGAATCACTTTTCAAAATTGTTGGCTCGTCTTTGTCTTTCTCAACCCAAATCCAACTTTTCTTGAACTTGTGCATCTAACAGGACTTTGACACTCATTTGTACAAACAAAAGATAAGTATCAGTCATTTCCAAGTAAGTTACCAATTGTTTGTCCAGCTGCATTGTTTTTCTTAGGTTCCATAAGTGTACACTGCGTTATTGCTATAAATTTACTGTGAGGTTGGCTGTGTTTAGCCGTGTATTCGAGTGAGGGCCAGAAAACAGAACCATTCCTACATCAGCGTAACACTACATCACAGGGAATCGTGTAGATTACCGGGTGGACTGGCCGAAGGGGCATATACTTGGAATCATATGCTTAGTCTGATCTAGAGGCCACTCAGAATTAAATTAATACAGGGGGTACTAAGATATAAAGCGTACCCAAAAGCTTCACTTTACTTGGTGCTGGGCATCTGTTAAGAATATTTGTTATAGTCGGGCGGTGGTGGCCCACTCCTTTAATCCCAGCACTAGGGAGGCAGAGGCAGGCAGATTTCTGAGTTCGAGGCCAGCTTGGTCTACAGAGTGAGTTCCGGGACAGCCAGAGCTATACAGAGAGACACTGTCTCGTAAAAACCAAAGCCAAAACCAACCAAACAAAGAATATTTGTTATTTACATACACAAATAATCGAAACGAAGGGAATACTTTTAAGGAGGGCAGAAGAGACAACAAGATGGGGTGGGGGTGGGGGCGCGGGGAGGGTGGCAACTCATTTAACCTGGCTCCAGGGACAAACCTGACTGGTGTTTCAGAGGAATGACAATGGAAAGAGAAACACACAGCGAGGCAGAAACCTGAGGATCAGGTTATCTGGGCTCTCTGCAGGAGGAGGTGCCTTTGCACCTGGGACCCTCTGCTCGCTTGTGGTATGGACTTGAACAGAGCAGCGAGTTGTAGCGTACAGCTGAACTAGGAAGACAGTTATGTGCAGATGAACGAGGAGGCAGAGTTTGTAGTATAGGGCTGGGCCAAGGGTACAGGTTTAGCTAATCTTTGTAGGAGCCTTCTCTGTAGGGGAGCAGTCTTCAGGCTGAAAATGTTGGCCTAGGGATAAGGCAATGTTCGACATTTTCCACGCATACTATTATTATTTCACACGAGAGCGGGAAGGGAAGATTTGCAATTTCCTTGTGAACCCAGCTCCCAGGGAGAAGGCTTTGCCAGCACTCCATGGGTCTGCCGCTCTGGGCTCATGTCAACACAGTTACTTGGGACTTCACTCAGGGCTTCTGCTCCCTGTGGATGCTGGCAGCCATTAGGTAAAAGTGAAGAAACAAACAGGGAAAGTAAGTTTTAGAAAGGCACTGTATTCGGCATGCAAACGTAATGGGAAAGACCACATCAAAACACAGACCACATAAATAAATTAGTATGAAACGAGGGGGTAAGAGAAATCCATCTGAAAACAAAGTACGCCAGTGCTTTTTCATAGAAGCTGGGCACAGCATTAACCACTGTTGCAGTAAAACCTCCCTAATGCTGGAAATCACTTAACGGAACATGTATTCTGAAAGTTACAAAGAAAGCCCTATACATTAAAAAGAGAAAATGAGAAGATGCATCTAACCCTGAAGAGACTGGAGGCCCCAGGGAGTTTAGAGGTCTGGTGGGGTGGGGGTTGGGGTGAGGAGTGGGGACAAACTCACGGAGAAAGGGGGGCGGGGAGGAAGTACGGGATGTAAAACAGTCGGGTGGACTAGGAAGGGAATACAATATGGCTTGTAAAATAAATAAACGAATAAATTAAAAAAAGAGAAAAAGAAACAAAAGATACAGTTGGCGCCATTAAATTATAAAAAGGGCTAAAAATGATAAAACCAGGTTAAAGAAGGGGAAAAGGGTACAATAAAGTAAATAAAGTGGGGTATAGATCTGTGAAAGGGTAAAAAGAAGTCTGATAATAGGTGGTTGTTTTCAAATATTTTCTTTTTAAAATTCACTTTTATTTGAAAATATTTATTTTATTATTTAATAGACATTCCATATATACTCATCCTATGCTTAATTTTCTCTTGTTTTGAAGCTTTTAAATGTGTATTCTCATGAAATTTTCAAAAGTTTCTTTTAGATAGTTGTTAAGTAAATATTTTTGATATATGGTCTATGATACATATATAGTTATTTCTGCAGACATAAGTTATGATTTACTTGTACCTAACAATTTAGTTTTTCTTTTATTTTCTAATATGCATATGCATGTAAAATTATTATGTATCTGTTTTCATATGTGACTAAATAAAATAGTAATTTTAAAAACAAAAATATTATATGAAAATATAGGTATTACATTGGAAAATAAAATATTAAGCTGTCTTATATTTTTATAAAATGCACACAAAATTTCCTGAATTAAATATGATAATGTTTTAAAATGTCCTATCTCCTGATAATAGTTATTTACAGACAAGCAGAATTAATATTAAGCAAAACACCTGGAAATAATCAATAAATCTTGGCCCAGAAGTCTATCATTTTATGAACATGTCCATCACTTTATGAGCAAGGCCTCATGGGTGAGGTTGCATAGTATGCAAACTGTATGGTTGTTTTTCTTACACTCAAGTTTTCAAGTGTGTAAGACTGTGACAGAGAGCAAATATACCATGGTGTTTTACAGGAAGCAGTAAATGAGAAACTGAGAAAGAAGCAGGGGAGAAAAACCAGAAGAGTGTAATGAGAGGGTGGAAGAAGGGAATGGAAGGGAGAAAAGCAAGCACAGCCCCACTGTGATGCAAAGTAGGGAAGGATAAGGACATACATGCCTGGAAGGCTTGTTCAAGAACCAATGACTTCAACCCTATTATTGTATTCCTTCCAGAAACAGATCAATACCCTATGGGAACACTCACCATGTTGACCTCTGAAATGCTGTCGATGCTTTCAACCTGGACATCTATACCCACCGGCACTGGTGAACCTTCAGAAAGAAAAAATGAATAATTTACTGAGAGATGCAGCGTAATCATTTTGGACGTCTTCCAAATTGAGAAAAACCGTTTTTCAACAATTGGAGATGATCTGTTTTTCCCAATGTATATATTTTTATTCATCACTTCACCTATTTTCTACTGAATCATTTATCATACATACATATATACACCCTCAAACATAATAACTAAGGCTCAGGTGATAATAAATGGTACTCTAATCATCATGACTTACTTTCTTGGAAAGTCTCAAAGAATTCCCTGTACAATATTTTATAGGTGTGGTGTTTCCAGTTTTGTCATTTCTTTTTTTCTTTTTTCTTTTTTCTTTTTTTTTGGCTAGTAGAGATGTAGGGAGGAACAATGTTTTGGAAGCATATGGAAGAACATATCAGATTGTGCATTTTGTATGATATTGGCAGCTCTGTGAGTTTTATAGAGTCCTTGGCTTTGGAATATCAAACCCATCTCTCTCCTGCCCCCAGTGTCAGCCTTTTGCTTTCATACAGTGGTTGGCAGCCTAGAGATAGAGTCCTGTGTGCTATACCAAGGATGCAGACCCAGACAGGTCCCCCTGTATGTAGATCAGCAAGCACAGAGGACACTGGGGAAGAAGCAAAAAAAAAAAAAAACCTTAAAACTTGTCTGATGAAGTACACTCAAATAGAAACTGAAGCAATTTCAGACAGTGAGTGGATTGCAAACTCACTGGCAGCTGTGGCTCCCGAAATGGGCTGCCTGAGCCTAGAAAGTATAAATGAAAACCAAGAGAGCCCAGGCCAGACAGCCATTGTACCAGTCTATAGTTCCACTAAAATGGATTTCAATACCCCATCTGTCTGTCAGTCTGTCTGTTTCTCTCTCTCTCCTCTGCCTCTGTCTCTCTGTCTCACTGTCTCTCTGCTGTCTCTCTCTCTCTCTCTCTCTCTCTCTCTCTCTCTCTCTGCATGTATAGAGGGACTGCTTTTAATAACTGTATCATTTACTTTTAGGTGTGAAATTTGATCTGCAGCTATGTTGACACTATCCATATGCTTATACAGAATCACGGCACATATTTCCTTACTGTAGTAAGTCATTCTCATTTAAAGTACATTGCATGGTAGAGTTAAAAAGAACATTCAACTACTAACATATACAGATTAATCCTGCAGAGCTGAGTCCCAGCTGTTTAATCAAGTTGCTGGGGTTTAGATGAGTCCATCAAGAAAAGCTTCCCTACTTGGCTAAAGAATGCCTGAATGCGTTGCATGTGACACACATAAGCATACAACCCAGCAGCCTTCTGGATGCATAATACAGTATAAAACAAGCTAACCCCTTCAACACTCTTCTGGGACCTCATTAATTCTTGATGCTACCTTTATCAGCACCAGATTCCCCTTTCGGTCATTAGCATTTCTTACTTAGAAGACTCTCAGCATGCCGGGTACTTGGCCTGTCACTCAAATATCCTCCTGTCTAACCCTTTATTAATGCCTTACTTGGGTTCTAACTTCCATCTTCCCAGCATATTGGATCAATTAACTTATATGACACTAATTCTATAAATAGCATTGTTTGCTGCAGACCCTGACTATGCATGAGCTTGGGAACAGCTTGGTATTATTCCTTTATAAGGCTCGGCATTGGTGGTTCTGCATTTGCCCTTTATCTTGAATTAATAATCAAAATAAAAATTCATGAAAACATATCATCCATAGCTCTACTTGGCACTTCATGGTGAATAAACCTTCCCATTAATTCTAATACTGTGAGGGAATGAGATTTTGAAAGGTCTGGGAGGGGTGGCAGAATGTCCTGGATAAAGCATGAACACAGAATCATACAGATGAGGATTAGAATACAACTTTATCACTATTATATATTATGGAGTAAGAAGTGTCCCCAAAGTTTGTTTGCTCAACTATAAAATCTGCAGAGAGAAACTCAAAGAGTCCCATTGCAGGTTCCCACTAGTACAGCATGTAAGACTTAATAGGTTTAATTGGACCTTAATAAATTAACTCTACTTGCTCAGTTAAGCAAAAACTCCAGCCTGTTTTTGAAGACGTAGCACACTATTCTTAATTCTACACTGTCAGACATGTAGGTTATCAATACCCTCACACACACACACACACACACACACACACACACACTTGCAGTGATTTCCTTGTACTTGGCCATCCTCTGCTACATATGCTGCTGGAGCCATGAGTCCCACCATGTGTACTCTTTGGTTGGTGGTTTAGTCCCTGGGAGCTCTGAGGGTACTAGTTAGTTCATATTGTTGTTTGTCCTAAGGGGCTGCAAGCCCTTCAGCTCCTTGGGTCCTTTCTCTATCTCCTTCATTGGGAACCCTGTACTCAGTTCAATGGATGGCTGTGAACCTCTACTTCTGTATTAGTCGGGTACTGTCAGAACCTCTCAGGAGACAGCTATATCAGGTTCCTGTCAGCTACCACTTGCTGGGATCCACAACAGTGTCTGGAATTGATGACTGAATATGGGAAGGATTCCCAGGTGGAGCAGTCCCTGGATTGTCCTTCCTTTAGTCTCTGCTCCATAGTTTGTCTCTGCAACTCCTTCCCATGGGTATTTTGTTCCCTCTTTTAAGAAAGAACAAAGTATCCACACTTTGGTCTTTCTTTTTCTTGAGTTTCTTGTGGTTTGTGGTGACAACAGATGCTGGAGAGGTTGTGGAGAAAGAGGAACACTCCTTCATTATTGGTGGAATTGCAAGCTGGTACACCACTCTGGAAATCAGTTTGGTGGTTCCTTCCTGAAATTGTACATAGAACTACCAGAGGACCCAGCTATACCACTCTTGGGCATGTATCCAGAAGATGCTCCAACATGTAAGAAGGACACATGCTCCACTATGTTCATAGCAGCCTTATTTATAATAGCCAGAAACTGGAAACAACCCAGATGCCCCTCAACAGAGGAATGGATATAGAAAATGTGGTACATCTACAGAATGGAGTACTACTCAGTGATTAAAAACAATGAATTTATGAAATTTTGGGGGAAATGGATGTATCTGGAGAATATCATTCTGAGTAAGGTAACCCAATCACAAAAGAACACACATGGTATGCACTCTCTGATAAGTGGATATTAGACCAGAAGATGGGAATACACAAAGTACAATCCACAAACCACAAGAAATGCAGACACTATAAAGGAGCTAGAGAAAGGACCCAAGGGGCTGAAGGGTTTGAAGCCCCTTAGGACGAACAACAATATGAACTAACTAGTACCCTCAGAGTTCCCAGGGACTAAACCACCAACCAAACAGTACATATGGTGGGACTAGTGGCTCCAGCAGCATATGTAGCAGAGGATGGCCAAGTTGGTCATCAAGGGCAAGAGAAACCCTTGGCCCTGTGAAGGTTCTATGCCCCAGTGTAGGGGAATGCCAGGGCCAGGAAGCAGGAGAGGGTAAGGTGGCAAGCAGGGGGGGAGGGAGGGAACAGAGTTTTTTAATTTCTTTTTTTCTTTTTTTTTTTCTTTTAATTTTGGAGGGGAAACTGGAAAAGGAGATATCATATGACATGTAAATAAAGAAAATTTCTAAATAAAAAACAATTTTTAATGCAGGTAGATTAATTAGGATTTAGTAGAACCATCTATATATTTCTATAATGTCTTTACAATACATTGCACAATGTGTCTTCTCATATCTTTGCAGGCACTCCATAGGTACCAGAACATGGATTTTTAGCTCTATCTGACCTCTCTATGAACTTATGTGGAAATATAAGAAGGCTTGTTTGAAATTCCAAGCCAGGTGGTGGTAGGGACAGAAACAAGTCCTTCTGACTCCCAGGCTTCTTGTGTGACATTCAGAGCCCGTAAGTGGCTTTGATAATGCTGGCTTTTGTCTCATCTCAGCAGCCAGAATCTAGGTGCTGAATTGACTTTCTAGAGACAAAGGAATCATCATCAGAGAGAATGAAGCACAAAGTCCTTAGTTATAGGAGACATAGTGGGTGGGAAAACATAAATAAAGAAAATGAGCTGCAATTTATAACCCAAGTTAAACAAAAAGCTCCCTAAATTTACATTCTCCTGTTTCCACATAATGAGTCAATTAATCTTCTAATGCTTTATAAAAGTAAAAAAAAAAAAAATAAAAATAAATAAAAACCACCCTGGTAGCAGCTGGTTTTAATGTTAAACCTAATTAGGAAAACACATTAAGGCAAGAGAAGTGCTGAAGTTACATTTAGCTTGAGAGGAGAGAAGTATGTTTGTGAGTTTGTGCTTGTGGACAAGTAGAAAGGAAGCGACATAAATTCAAGCTTGTCTTTTGCATCCCAAAGGAAGGCAGCCATCTGAGAATGGAGAAATGGGTCACCGCGGAAGGCACTGTTCTGTTCAAACAAAGCAAATTGAAGACTGGTTTCATGGAGCTGATAGACTGGCATATCTGATTGAATTGATGGATTTTTCCCTCTGGAATGACTGAATAAGCCACCTGAACACCATTTAACCCAGCCTATTATCACCAAAACAAAACACAAACAAACAAAACAAAC
>NW_022196894.1:56819064-56834965 GCF_008632895.1 Mastomys coucha | reverse complement strand
CCCCCCCCCCCCCAACACAAAACAAAGCCTTAACATGTATTCCTAACAGATCAGGCAGAGAGAAAATTTCAGTTGAATTTTATGCTTCTCTGGAGGTGAGGATGAGGGCAAAAATATCTTTCCTGGGAAGGAGGATGCCGATTTACCACCATTCTGTGGCACTGGTCGCCACTCACCGGGGCATCGTGTTACTATGGGGAGTCTACTCAGAAGCCTGCATTGGTACGGAGATTCAGAATAAACTCCTCAGTACGTCTGCTAATCCTTGAACACACTGTGACTTGTTTGTCTTAAGGTCCACTAACACATACAGCCATTTCTCTTTCTTTCTTGGTAATGTCCCTAAAATAGATCCTGTTAAAAAACAAACCAAAACCAAAACCAAAACCAAAGTCTCTTCCTCTACAACAGAGAACAATTTATTTGAGGAACCCAGCTTTCAGGAATTAAGGCTTGAAGTCTTAACTTGGGTAGTAAGACACCTGAAGGAGGTGGGGGGGATACGCATAGGAAAGGAAAACATCAACCAAACCCAGACACTACTGTGGATGCGGAGAAGTGCATGCCTCATATAGTGGTCTCCTGAGAGGCTCTGTAAGAGTCTGACATAAACATGGGCAGATGCTCACAGCCAACCATTGGACTGAACACAGGGTCCCCAATGGAGGAGTTAGAGAAAGGACTGTAGGAGCTGAAGGGGTTTGCAACCCCATAGGAAGAACAACAATGTCAACCAACCAGAGCTCCTAGGGACTAAGCCATCAACCAAGGAGTACATCTGGAGGGACCCATGGCTCCAGCCACTTATGTAGCAGAGGATGGCCTTGTAGGGCATCAATGGCAGAAGTTCTTGGTTCTGTGAAGGCTCCATGCCCCAGAGCAGGGGAATGCAAGGGCGGGGAGGGCAGGAGAGAGTGGGTAGGAGAACACCCGCATAGAAGCAGGGGTCGGGGGATGGGATGGGGGATTCCTAGGGCGGGGGGCGGGGGTGGGGAGGGGGAACCGGGAAAGGGGATAACATTTGAAATGTAAATAAAGAAAATACTTTAAAGAAAACCCAACTATTTCACTAGAAAATGTGTGCAGCCGATACACACTTTTAGCAACCTTATCAACAGGATACAAAATCCAGTAGCTCTCCTGTATACAGATGGGAAACATAGTGAGAAAGAACTCAGTAAAACAGTACCTTCCTCAATAGCCTCTAAACAAACAAACAAGCAAACAAGATCTTGAATTCCTATTGAGAAGAACGCATTACCAGGCACTTCCAACTGTAACGGGAGGCCGGTTTCTAACAATTCATGTGAGGTTGGCGCCCCCTAGTGTCATCAAAGGATCCCACTCCAAGTAACTTTTTTTAGAAATCGTCGGAATCGCAGAGACCGCTACACCTGTACCGTAGTTGTAGACTATATTATACAAATGTTGGAAGACTTTTTTCTGGGATGAGCGTCATATTATTGAAAATAAATGTTAGTTAAGTGTCTTGGTATAGTTTGGGATAATTGCCAGAGAAATGGTGCGGTAGAAAAAAAAGGAAGAGTTTCAAAAGGACAGTGAAATGAATACATTTTGTTTTTTAAAAACAATATATTTTACTTATTCTTTGGTAATTTTACACACATGCGAAAGGCACAAACATACACTCAATCTCTCATGCATCATGCACACATACTCACACACACACACACACACACACACACCCCACAGTGTATCTTGACCATATCCACATCGATACCCCATTTCCTCATGGGATCCCAACAGGAGACCTGCCCACTCCCCATGTCCTCTTCCTTATTTTTCTTTTTTTAAAAACATCAAGTCCAATTAGCCAGGCTAGTGTGAGCGTGGACAACCTTTCAACACCCACAACCTCAGACAAAACGATGTTGTCTCCTGAGGGAGGCAACGACTGTCAATAGGTCCTAGGCCAGACAAGAAGCCTCAAGCCCCCTCTCCAATCTATGCTGGCTCAATCTATTGCCTGGCTTGATCAGGTCCCCTGCAAGGCTTCTGCAAGTGTGTTCTCGGATTAGATATGCAGCCTGCTCACAGGAGGAAATTCTTTAACTAGCCCCTTAAACAGGATGCTAGTCGCTTCCAAGGTCATTAGACTGTAGGAGGGGGATTTACTACCTCGGTCTTGCTTTGTAGACACGTTGTCTAGCTGCCTTCTGAACATGTACATTTATACCTATAGAATAGTGCTGCTCTCAGCCTGGGGCACGGAGGCTTCTTTTGGCAGTGGTTGTCAGTCAGTCAGAGGCTCACGGTGCTGAGAATATGTGACTGTTGAGGGCTCAGCCCAAAATTAAAGCATTGTTAAACCCGAGTAATTTCAAGGCTTCTGGGATTGTAAATTGGAATTCAACGATTGTGATAAATGCTCTGGAAAACAAAAAGGGACAGACTCGCCGAGACTGTAAATCACCTGGTGGGAAATGAACCCAGTGTCAACAGCATCAGCCCGCTGTGGAGACCAGGGAACTCTCAGGCCCAGACGGGGCTCCGGGCTCTGGCTGTTCAGAGTCTTTTCTATTACTCTGATGCTGAAGACAGTCTGAGTCACTCACAGAATAGAGTTTAGGCCAATGGTTCCCACAGAATTACAAGAGAAAACCAGGGGTTGAAGAGATTGCCAGTCAGATAAAGCATAAAAGTGATAACGGAAGTTTGGATCCCCAGGACTCCCATATGTGCTGGGCGGGCATGGCAGCCTGACTATAATTTCAGCACCGGGAAGGCAGGGGCACAGGATCCCCTGAGGGAGATGACTAGCCAAACTAGACACAGCATTAAACTCTATGTTCAACTAAGAGGTCTCGCCTCAATTACGAGTAATGTGTAGCATGATCAAGGAAGATTACCAAAGTCAGATCTGGACATTCTACGTGTATATGTACACATGTGAACCTATACTGGCACATATGAGCCCACATATATGTGGATACACAATTACACATGCATGTATCGAACACACTGGCACACGAAACAAAAACAAAGAAACCAGAGCAACCCAAAGCAGCGCCCCCCCCCACATAACAGCTACTTGATACATTTAAGTTTTTCCTCTTAGCACTTTCGCTCTCCATGTCATCTGAATGACTGCCTCGCTTCCCTTGTCTGTAAGCATTAACATGCAGTGACTACCACATTTTTCCCAGCTCTCACTAGTTACTAGGTTTTCATCCAAACTCTGTGCCTGTTTTAGTGTCAGAAGGTCTTGTTTGTTCTTCATCGGCCCTTGCCTTATTTGTATATTTTAGGAGTGTTGAAAAGTTGTCAGTTTAAGAATTGTGGAGATGACTGTGTTTTGACAACAAACGAACAAACAACACACACACACACACACACACACACACACACACACACACCAACCAGGTGGACTCAAAGAGTTTCGTGCATATGAGAGATGTTACACTCCCTGTACATCTCTGGAAAACATGGTCCCTCAATGAAGAAAGCATTTAGAAACACTGCAAGGTCAGAATGCTGTCTATGCTCCACAGTGCTCCCCGCTCAGGCCCTGCTCCACCATCCCCAGCTGCCATCAGATCTTGCTCCCATCACTTACTATGTGGCCTGGGGAAACTTTCTAACCTCTCTAGCCATGGGTTTCTACACTGGGATATGAAGGTTCCTGATGGTGCCTGTTTGTAATGACTCCCAAGGTAAATGGCATAGTGCATTAGAGGGCAGTGCCAGATCTGAAAACATCACTTTTACTTTCTAAAAGCATTAAAAAGGAGGAAAATCAACTTGGCCAAGGGAGTCACAGCGTTTGATATTACGATTGTTCATCCATTAAAGCCTGGCACTCTAGCTTGTGGGAATAATTAGTGAGAATTTGTAAATTATCGTCATGCCATCCAGGTCAGCTTATACTAGAAACATCATTAGGTTGCAAATTTATCTGTCTTCCAAATATTGAACACCTTTTACTTACTGCAGTGTGAATAATAGACAGAAGGTGTTTGAGGGTCAATATGCAATGGATGCGTTGGCAGTTGCTGCCGATCAACAGAAGATAATTACACAGGTATTTGAAAGTATTTATTTCATTTTTGCAGCTGGCTTTTACTTGTGCTTTCTTTCTATTTGCTTCAAATTTTCAGTGCCATCCTGAGAGTGTCTTAGGCTTTAGCATGGATTTTTGATGATAACACTCACCTCCAAATCCAGGCCTCGTGGAGAAATCATGGTCCTCAATGTGCAACAGTTGTTCCCGTTTCGGGGGCCAGACTTTAGTAAGGTCATCTTTCCTCATTCTAGTTTCCCGAATGCTATGTCCCAGAGAAAAAGATACACATATGTTTTCATTAGGTTTACTATTGCTGTGGTGAAATGCCATGACCAAAGCAACTTGGGGGAAGAAAGGTTGGTATAGTGTGGGTTTCTATGTCCACAGCCTATCACTGAAGGAGGTCAGGACTGGAATTCACACAGGGCAGGAACCTGGAGGCAGGAGCTGATGCAGAGGCCATGGAGGGGTGCGGCTTACTGTCTTGCTCTCCAAGCTTGCTTAGACTGCTTCCTCCCTCCCTCCCTCCCTCCCTCCCTCTTTCCCTCCCTCCCTTCCTTCCTTTTTCTCCTTTCTTTTTTTTTTAAGCATTTTTAATTGGATATTTTCTTTATTTGCATTTCAAATGTTATCCCCTTTTTGTTATATAAGGGTGGGACAGATAAAGTAAAACAAGTTTTGGATTACTTGAAATACCAATCAAAAAGGTATTTAATACACACAGACATTTCTCAGAATCCATATGTAAGCTGAGAAATACCAGGTGATGAGAGTTCAGACTCTCAAGCCACCCATACCAGCTAAGCCATCCTCAGGAAGCAGCCTGGGGTTGAGCGTTGGAACATGACACCTAGAGACTGTTCAGTCTCTGCATTAAAGCAGAAAATAAGTGAAAATATCACAGAACTGTAAATGGATGAGAACAGGGCTTTTAGAGCCAGAGAGAGTGTGGGGACAGACTGAGACCTCAGGCAGAATGCCTAGTTTAGGCTGTGATCATAGAACTCATGAGTTGTGGGTACTGGGCAAAACTAGTGGTAAAATAGGCAAAGTCCATTTCCACCGTTCCTTCTGCAGGGCAAAGACAATATGGAAAGCTCCTGACAGAGCCTTGGCTCTCGAGATTTATGAGTGTGAGCACATTTCTAGGACACTGGGATTATTATTTTTTTTCTAGGCACCATTCTCTAGGAACACTGATGAAAATTTTAACAAAACAGTTGTGGAAGGAATTTATTTAATTTTTTCTTGCGACATTTAATGTGTGTGTGTATGTGTGTGTGTGTGTGTGTGTGTGTGTATGTGTATGTGTGTGTGCTCTCCTGCATGTGCTCGTGAGCATGTGTGCCTACATGGGCCTCCCATGGCACTCTTGTATAGGTCAGAAGACAACTTGCTTAACTCTCTTGTCTCCTTCCACCATGTGGGTCTAGGGGATTGAACCAAGGTCCCCACCTCGGTGGTACCCATTTAGCCATCTCACTGGCACCAAAGGCATTTTCTTGACTTCAGAAAATAACTCTAACTTGGAGAATTTCAGAATCTGAAGCAGCTGATGGGAGAGACGTACTGGGGTTTGTGAGATGGCTCAGTGTGATCTCTCAATAGGGCTGTTTCTGGATGAATCCTCAGGGGTTTAGAGATGTATTCTCTTCCTAATAATATGAATGGACAATTTGCGAAAAGAAATCTCTTTTGAATAGAAGGTAATAAATTTGAACTTAAATATGTTAAGCCATTACAGCCTGTGAATAATTGAACACATTGAACACTTCCTCACAAGGAGCTACAATAAACTAGGGAACATCTTCTAAAAAGCTAGGATTAACTATTTATTAAAAAAAATAATGGTAGGGGGCTGGGGAGATACTTCGTCAATAAAGCACATCCTGAGCAAGCATGAGAACCTAAATTCCTATGCCCTTCCCCCCAAGTGAATCATAATGGAATCTGTGTTTGTAATCCCAAAGCATAGACAGGAGGATCCCTGGAGCTTGCTTGTCTAATTGATGAACCCAGGTTTCCCTGTTTCAAGACACAACGTGACAACACCTGAGTTTGACCACTGGCTTCTACATATATGCATATACACATGCACCCACACAAATACTTTCCACCTTACCTCCTCACCCCCATACAAACACATACTCGTGTATATAAGAATAAATAACAACTAATAAGAGGTAGCTTCTAGATAATGTCCACTGTGTCTAAGATATCAGCCCAGATGTTTGGTAAATGTGATCTCATTGACATGTATCCACATCTTCTGTTTTCCTGAGCCTCTGCCCAGACTGTCTACTGACTTGGTAGGTTTAGGGTATACAATTTTATAACACATTTTCAGGATAACTTGTTTCTGTAGAAAACAGCACATTATTAGTACTAGCTGGCTGGCTACTTGTTTTCATAAAAAGGAGGGTAGATGTAATGGGGAATTTATAAAAATTTCTCCTTTGGTAATAATGTTTTTGGTAGAAGGAAATGATATGCGAGTAATGTGTCTTTTCAGAAGCCTTCCCTGCAGGAGACTGAAATACAGATATTTTGAATGAAGAACTTTAAGAGTGTTGAGCACAGGCGTGCTGTGAGACTCTAGCTTGGCAGCAGTGGGGCACAGACACCTCTGCTCCCCTGACCTGCGGTGAGTGCTCCACGGTTATCTCAACCTGGTTTCCTTTTATCTTAGCTACTTTACAAAGAAAGACTGGTGGTTGTACCCTCAAAACAAGTTTTAGAAATCTATGTACTGTACCATACACATTTAAAGAAATACTTAAAGGAACTGGAGAGATGGTTTCATGGGTAGGAATGTTTACAACTATGCAAAGGGTAGGAGTTTGGTTCTCAGTCCTACAGTGGTGGCCTCAGAACTACCTGTAACTTCAGCTACAAGGGACTGACACCTGTAGTTCCATAGGCAACTGCATGCACAAACCTACCTCCACACAGAGCAGCTTCAGACACACACACACACACAGACACACATACACACACACAGATATACACACACAGAGACACAGACACACACAGACACACATACACACACACAGACACACACACAGACATTCACACACAGAGACACAGACACACACAGACACACATACACACACACAGACACACACACAGACATACACACACAGAGACACAGACACACACAGACACACATACACACACACACACAGACATACAGACACAGATACACACACACACACACAGACACAGACACACACACAGACACAGACACACAGACACAGACACACACAGCACACACACAGACACATACAGACACACACAGAGAGACACACAGACACACATACAGACACACACAGAGACAGACACACACAGACACACATACACAGACACACACACAGACATACAGACACAGACACACACACAGACACAGACACACACACAGACACAGACACACAGACACAGACACACACAGCACACACACAGACACATACAGACACACACAGAGAGACACACAGACACACATACAGACACACACAGAGACAGACACACACAGACACACATACACAGACACATACACAGACATACAGACACAGATACACACACACACAGACACAGACACACACACAGACACAGACACACAGACACAGACACACACATAGCACACACACAGACACATACAGACACACAGAGAGACACACAGACACACATACAGACACACACAGAGACAGACACACACACACATATAAACACATAATTAAAAATTATAAAATAAATCCCCCAAATATAAATAATTTCTATAATTGCTAATCATACATTTAAAAATATTTAGACATTGATGATTTAAAATAACATTCTTCCTTTAAATGTATCACATAAACTTAAATACCTATATTAAGTACTTAAAATATGTAAATAAATTCTCTAAAATATCAGAATATTTTTATTAATTATTTTCTTAGAACTTGTATTTCCATTACTTGCTTCATAGAATTTTATTGCCCATCATACAAGTATTTTTGGGAAGAAACATGTATGTACACTGATATTAACTTTTAAATATTATACTGCCATTACAAATAGAACAAACTAATTTATAAATTGTTCATTCCTATTACATTTAAGAATAAAAATTTAGTGAAGATGAAATTAGTGATTAAATGATGATCTATTTTTGGGGTATATTTTTCTCTAGTTATTTTATGTTTTAAGAAATGGAGCTAGGCAGTGGTGGTCCATGCCTTTAATCCCAGCACTTGAAAGGAAGAGGCAGGTAGATCTCTGAGTTCAAGGCCAGCTTCACCTACAGAGTGAGATCTAGGATAGCCAGAGTTATACAGAGAAACCCAGTCTGAAAAAGCAAAAACAAAAACAAACAACAAACAACCAACAATAACATCAAAACCCAAAAAGAAGAAAAAGAAATGGAAAACTAAGTTATGTGTAATTCCCTTTGTTTTTACTTTTTAGATGAAAATACTGAATTTTGTTCATGTATGCATAAGTACATTGAATTTCAAGAAAGAAATTTGTGTTGTTTGAAAAATTTAAGTGACTTACATTCCTTCTGAGATATTTTAAAAGCCACATTGTGTGACCAAATACCCCCAATCATTTTTAGTGATTTATAACCCAACAAATTAACCAGGTTCTCCCTTTGATTTTGTTGAAAGAAGAAGGTAGGAAGCAAGCCAGTGTGAGAGGATGCATTGCTTGGAGTCTTTCACTGTCTCATCCTCAATATTTATAAGTGTCTCTGTGCTCAGGAAGCTCTTGTGGGCCAGAAAAGTACATAGCAAGATTGAGAGAGAGGGAGGTGCCTGCGTTTTGTCAAAGGGAGGTGATGAAGGAGTTTGTGATGATTTCAAATTAATTTGCTTTAATAAGGAGGTCATAAAAAATGGAATCCTGAAATCGTTTAGAGATTACACATGATGACATGCCCCTCAGATACCTTGTGGGTACCCTTAAAGATACATAATGCCTCATGAGTACAGGTGTTTGCTTTGAAAACTTCTGACTTAGTATTTATATAGAATTATAATTATATGCAAATATATTATTTATAATGCATATTATAGTTATAGTGTAAAAG
The DNA here is from genome assembly GCF_008632895.1 of Mastomys coucha. NCBI lineage: Eukaryota > Metazoa > Chordata > Mammalia > Rodentia > Muridae > Mastomys > Mastomys coucha. The sequence continues at coordinate 56,825,873 of NW_022196894.1, read as the reverse complement.
TTCTATTTTCAACAAAACAAAAGAAGTCAAAAGAAAACAACAACATGTCGGGAGGTGGTGGCACACATCTTTAATCCCAGCACTTGGGAGGCAGAGGTAGGCGGATTTCTGAGTTCGAGGCCAGCCTGAGGTACAGAGTGAGTTCCATGACAGCCAGGGCTACCCAGAAAAACCCTGTCTTGAAAAACAAAACAAACAAACAAACAAACAAAAAAGAAAAAAGAGAACAACACTAAGACTTCACTGACCACATTGGAATATGGCACAGAGCATAACCTGAATTTATGTTCCCAGGCCATGGTCACTCATATTTAGCTATAGAATCAGTTGCCTCTAATTCTCTTTGAACAGTAAAAGTGAGCATAGAAACTCCCACATGCCATCTGCCTTCTAGAGTCACTCTAGAGGTCATCTGTTCTTGTCATTCTAGAAGCATGTCTTCTTGTCAATGTGGTTTCTGCTTAATATTCTTATTTAAATTCAAATAACATATTTTGATTATATTCTGCTCTCTCCCCAAGTCCTCCTAGACTGTCTCAGCCCCCCACGCAACTCCATGTTCTCTCAAAAAAAAATCCCCCAAAAGATGAACAAAATAAAACAATCACCTCCAAAACCCCTCCCCGAGGCCTGCAAATCACCAAGCCCTAACACTCACAAAGACAAAAAGTGCCAAAGGCACATGGAGCTGATTCTGTGTTGGCCAGCTACCCCTGAGCGTGAGTCCTGTGCTGCACTCGTTGATATAACCTCAGTTGATAGAACCTGTGACACTCTATTGGAGAAAGTCAATTTTTTAGTCTTTCCCAGACAGTATCAGTTTCCAATAGCTTCTTGGTTAGAGGTGGGACTTTGTGTCCGCTTGCCCTTCTCTGTATTGGCACTGTCTAGCTTGAACGTGCTCAGGGCTTCTGTGTGCTGCTACAGTCTCTGTGAGATCCTATGCACACTCATCCTCCTTCCGTGGACTCTTCCACCACCTCTGGCTCTTCAATTGTTTTCTTGCCCTATCTTCCTCATAAACTCCTGAGCTTTGAGGAAAGATTTTGATGAAGCCATCCCACTAAGGACCGAGTGCTCCGCAGTTTCTTGATCTCCTCACAGTGTTCAGGTGTGGATCTCTGAGTTTATTAGCATCTACTGCAAGAAGAAGCTTCTCTGGTGAGGGGTGAGTGACATCACTCAGGATGACCTCTCTCTGTCTTACTTAGGCTCTAACAGAAGTGGACTCAGAAGCCCAGACTGAAACTCACATGGCGCAGTACATTACATTATTCTTTAAAGACATGTAAAATCCATTTGTATAGACACAAATTTATGACACAGTAATGTAGCAGAAAAATCATTTGTCCCAATTTTGATCACTAAGAAAGCCTTCCTAATTGTGGATCCGGTGTTTATTTCCAGGTCCCTGATGCTATGAGAAGCTTTAGGGAGGATGAGAAGAGCCCCGGGGCCTTGCCTGAACAGCTCCTGAACAGCTGGCCTCCATCCAGAGTGCATGGCTAACTGACTGCGCTCCCTTTTGCCTATAAAGGGAACACATGTGCAGGTGAACATTTTTGTGCACGAGGCAGCCAAAGCGTGTGCTCCACTAGAGACATGGCAGCTACTGTAACTTACTTGGGTCTCTCTCTTACTTGGGTCATGAGCTTAGTGCTGCGGGTTCAGACTCCTTCATAATTAGGAAACTGGATCAACTTTAGAGTTGATCTGTAGACATTATTTGGAGCTCACAGGGTACTGTAAATTATAAAATTTAATATGAAACTCTTCAAACAAGAGCTCCTGTCTTGTTTGAAAAAGATCATAAATCTGTTAATTGTGCTAATGTTTTCAAGCCTTTCACACAAGTGCTGGGCTTGGACTAGAACGCTGAAGGAATGCACATGGACTGTAGCCTTTGGCATAATTTATAGATGACACAGATCTGTGCTAGAGTCTTCTCTGAACAGTTGACAACAGCCAACTGTATAGTTTCCTGAAGACTTACAAGCTTGCTATAAAATAAAATCATATTAAGATTAGCTCTTAAGGACACGAGGAGCCAAGATTGGGGGCATACCCAGAGTGGTTCAATTGCTCAGAGGAGAAGTAGGGGGAGGACTGTGGGAGAGGGTGACCGGGAGGGAGGGGTCAATGAGTGGGATGGAAAGTGAAGAAGTAAAATAATAAAATTAGGTTTAAAAAGATTAATTTGTAAAAACTTACAATTAAATAAGTTATAATTAAAGTATGCATAAATAAATGAAGTAAACCAAAGATAAAGATGCTATGATAGTGTCTACAGGCCTACTGTAGGATAGTTTAGTAATCACTAAATTCTGCCATAGAGCCATAAGAAACCTAGAGTCCGAGGACAGCAGGATTACAGTAGAACCAGATGTCTTTCCCAAGCAACAAAAGACATTTTCACTTGCCAAATGTTTCTTTATCCATATTCTTTTTTTAAAAAAAATTCACTAACTTTCTTAGAAATTATGGGGAATATTAGAATAAAAGACTTGTTTGCATGTTTAACTTAAAATATCTTTGGATGGAAAGCAAGTTTATAATCTGAATGAAAATTGATAACGCAATTAATATAGTATATACAGGCCTGACTGCATGAAAGCTGGGCTCAGAATAACTGATATAAGTGCAAAGCAGTATGTGTAAAGTGTGTGACTCTCCAACAAAGACTATGTCTCCCTGTCCTCTCCACTCTGCTGCTTGTCTTGCATTCTAAGGGGTAGCTTATTGATCAGTTCCACCATTACTTGTTGTGGGTGATCAGATTTGGCATTGCACAAAGAACATCACGATATCTGTTTCCAGTGGAAGGATGGAGATGCCTATCCCACTTCTCTGGAACAAGTCTACAGTGTGGAGAGCGGTGTAGAAACTAGCTCTTGGATGGCTGTGTTTGCTCAGGGAAAGCACCACGTTTCATCCTGAGAGGCTGCTTTGAACCAGGGTGGTGGTTTACAGAATCTCCGGTGCCCTGGGGATGCAGCACAAAGGCAGCAGCTATAAATTTTAATGAATCTTCTGGCTTGTGGCCTGGAGGGTTCTTCAGTTAGTTCACAGAGAACTGGAAAATAAGCCTTTGGACTGCAGACAGCAGAAACCCCAGGGTTTCCTATGGAGGAAACCTGACCTACACAACCTTTTAATTTTCTCTTTTAAAAGAAAAGAAGAGGCATTTAACCCCAGGGCAAAGTTCCCTCCTTACCAGAAAGACTTTGTGTTCACTGTTGACTTAAAAAAAGAAAAACATGTAGTCAGCGGTCAGCATAGCTTTTTAAAGTACTGCTGTTATTTACATCATCATGCATGTACATCTTGCGAACTAACTACTTTTATCTTCCACCCCCCCCAACTGTTCTCTCCCCATAGTGCAAACACATTTCTCTCTCTCTCTCTCTCTCTCTCTCTCTCTCTCTCTCTCTCTCTCTCTCTCTCTCTCTCTCTCTCTCTCTCTCTCTCTCTCTCTCGCATTTGTTTTGTTTTGCAACTAACTGAGTTTAACCAGACTGTCTCTGTGACCATGTGTTCAAAGCTATCTCTTGGCTGTTGAGAAAGAGGGTACGGAACTAAATCCTGTCATTCCTTCTGCCCTTTTGGGTCACCTTCCTTTACTCACTGACTGCTGATAGGGCTGATCTTGTGGGCACCCAGGGCAGGTAACTCCCTCCTATTGAGGTGAGTGAATGATGATACTAGCTATATGATTTTTAAAAAAATTCTGTAGATAATGTGGCATGGATGTAAACTAGTAGGATGGAATAGCTCTTATTATAATTCATCTTTTCATTCTCTAAGCATCTATGGAACAGCCAGAAAAATCTATTGCTTTATATGGTAGATCATGTTTAACATTTATTATAAAATAAACTACATGAATGTTGGAAGCAATTTGAAACAAAGAAACAAACAAACCCAAAGCAATTTGAAACAAACAAACAAACAAACAAACTCAAACCAGAAGTCACATATAGTCTGGCACAATCTTACATTCACCAAACATTCCCATGCTTAATTTCTTTGGAGAGGAAAAGAGTTAAACTCAACAAGATCTTGTTTCCTCTCTTTTCTGTTGGCTAGGTCTCCAGTAGCAGGGCTTTCCCTCTTGTTGAAGGGACCTTTACATCCCAGAGAGCTATTGGGTGGCACCACCATGTGAGTGACACTACACTTTTACCTGCACTTGCCATAATGGCCATTTTTGTCATGGTTCATAGGTGGAAAGATTGTAAGAGCTTAAGACCAGGGAGCCCACTGTGAAACAGGTTTTCCTAGACATGGCTACACAGACAAGACTGGAACAATTGCAATATCAATGGATGTGCTGAGGTGGAAGGCAGAAGACCCGATGAAGTCTCACTCATAGACAAAGAACTAAAAGAGACTAATGTGTGCTGGGAGGAGAACTGCCTCTCCCCGGGAGGAGCTCTCTTATTGGCTGTCTAATACAGAATGGTCAGCAGACATAGACACACAGACAACAGAAGTGGACTCAACGTGGTTGACTTTGTATATTTGTGCATACAAATACATGTATACATGTGTGTGTGTTTGTGTAACAATAACATTGAAAGAAAAAGAGGCTATCATCCGAGAGTATGGGGGGCATTAGGGGGTTGGAGGGTGAAAAGGGAAAGAGGAAAATGATGTAATTCTGTTTCAATTAAAATATATTTAAAGAGTATAAAGCAGACCAAGAATCAGGACTGTAGTTCCTGTCTTCTTTAAACTGAGTATATTGAAGGTATTGGGTAAATTTGTGTTCTTTCTCCTGATTTAGTGGTTAATGAATATTGGAGATTTTGAGGGCAGTCTGTCAAACATCTGTTACTTCACAAATGAGGTCTTTTGAGAAATCTTATAAAAGAGGAAGACATTTACAAGCTCATTCTTTGGGTAGAAGAGTGACTGATTAGTCCAGTATGCAAGGTTGAGGAACTTGGGAAATTCTCAATGAAACCTGGAAAGATACAGGCAAGTTGTGATGCCTTGGTTACTGTAATGCATAACCCCTGGGTACCCTGCATATATCCCGGCATCTCATGTTATTGATGGGAAAAATAACAGTAATGGTATAGAAAGTCTGAACTGTAAAAAAAGATTAAATAACATAAAAAAATTATGAGCATGATTTTCAACAGGTAATGAATAATCTTAACACTTTCTTACACTATCTCTTCAATATATAAAACCAAGCTTCACTCCAGGAAATTGACATGAAACATTGTTTCTTAAGCTACTAATTCAAAATTTAGAGAAACTGTGAACAAGCATCATTACTAATAATGAGTGCATTCCTCACTGGAGCAATATGCTCCCTGAAAGATGGTGCATATGTGAAAGAGTTAACTATATGCTCCTCAAATAAATATAACTAAATAAACAATGCTGGATATGGAAGACCCCATACTTGCAGATGTTAATCAGAAATGATTTCTTCTGATGGGTCAGTGCTATTCCAGACACAGATATTTCGACAAAGATGGGCTTCCCTTAAAGAGACGTTTCTAGATTAGCAGAGGATCCGAGGCAGCTATTGAGAGAAACTGGGCACTCATTGATGACTCTGTTTCTATATCTTACCGGGTTTGTTTTGGTGAAAAGAGGCATTGCTGGTGGGGTTTCTTGATGGCAGAAGCATCCAGCATCGGTGTGATCCAGGTGTAGGTGAAGGAGACCAACCAAACAGCCAGGACCATGTCTTCCAGGAGGAAGGAGTGCAGGAAGATGCCAACACAGCTCCTGAGATTTCCTGACCACGTGTCTTTCAAAAAATAGATATCATGTCACGAAAATGAACTGAGAAGAAGCAAGCAGACGTGGCCCTCAGTGCTGCCTGTTGTTTCCATAGATTAAGTAGTCTGGCATCACTCACAGGCTGTGTCTTCCTGCCTGCCTCATTGGCAATGTAAAGAAAAGAAGGCAGCACCTTCCGTTTTCTCTTTTCCCAGGGATGGCTCTTGGTGGGATGCTTGATTCCCCACTCAATAAACTCTCAGCTGCTGCCCTCAGCAGACGAAGAAGCTAGGTTAGGCCCTAATCCTCTTAATCCAGTGCAATACAATTCGAATATATGTAATGACTCTGTAAAATAATATGCTTAATGAGAGAAAGATGATTAATTTAATCTTAATTACATGCTGCAAGATATTTTTCTTTGTCTCTCTGCTTCATTTCATCCAGAAAGGAATCATTTCCTCTCCTCAAACACAGAGGCCTCCCTGCACAATAGAAAAATCATATTACTAGATTTTTCAAGTAAACAACTACATTTTATGATGATGGTTTAGTCATAACAAAAGTCATTCAATTTAAGGTTAAATATAGTAAGCAACCTCTAAATGAAATGTTACTGTACTGGATAGCATACCAAACATTAACCTGTCATTGCTAAATTAGGGCCATGCATGCTCCTGATGCAGGCTGCCTGCATACAGACAGTAGAAATTCTGGCTGCTAATATTCTCTGTATGTCTTAGGTTTCTATTACTGTGATAAAATGTTGTGGCCAAAAGCAATTTCTGGAGGAGAGGACTTACTTCATCTTACAACCCTCACTCTCTACTCCATCATTAAGACATGTCAGGCCAGGAACTCAAGCAAGACCCTGAAGGCAGGACCGGAGCAGAGATGATGGAAGAACACTACTTACTGGCTTGCTCCTCAAGGCTTGCTCAGTTTAGTTTCTTATGATGCCAGTACCACTGGCCCAGGGTAACACCACTCCCAATGGGCTGGGCTCTCTCACATCTATCAATCATTAACCAAGAAAATGCCACCAGAGGCTTGCTTACAGGCCAATC
>NW_022196894.1:56814116-56819054 GCF_008632895.1 Mastomys coucha | reverse complement strand
GTTCCTTTTTTCCTGATGATCTCAGCTTACATCAAGAAGGCAGGCAACTAGGCTGCATGCAGTGTAGATGTGAAATGTCACTGCATGGACAACCAGTGACACTAACTTTCTTCCACTGGAGTATTAAAAGCCGAGCAGTATAGAGACAATTAGAGTGTGAGAGGATCTGAAGATTGCTTTGGATAGACTCTCGTTGGATTGATATAACCTCTTGTACGTGTTGTTATTCATTTATCATAGGAAGGTATTTTAACTTAGATTGTGCATCCTTTTAGCCCATGCTTTAAAGCTTCTTGTGTTTTCAGTATGCTGTTGCTGTTCCTCTTTTTCCTCCTCTTCTCCTCCTCACTCTCATTCTCTACGTCTTCCCCTCCCTTCCTTTTTTGAAGAACTAGAGAATGGGGGTGAGGAGGAGGAGAAGGAGGTGACGGCGCTAAGTTCACAAGTCTATCCCAAGCAATTTGCGGATGCGCTCACACCGCGGTTGTTACTATACTGCCCCTTCACTGTAAGGGCAAATCGATGATAAGAACTCACCTGGATTCTTTATTGCATCTTTCTCCCCTGCCCCCTGCCCCCGCCCCCGTCCCTGCCCCGGTCCACCCCCCACCCCATACCAACTACTTGTAATATTTAAAAATGATCTAAAAAGAGTTTATGATTTTGTGGTGATGAATTTTAAGCCCGAAATTGTCTGCACTAAAAATAAAAACAAGCCAGCAGCTTAAAGTGGAAACAGTTGGTTCGTAAGAGGTCTTACAGTTTTCATGCAATTACCACGAAGCATCTGCCTCTTGGTGCCGAGGCAGCTTGCTGACCTTATCCCTTTACTGTTTTCCCTTGCAATCCCAGTAAGCATCTTAAGAAAAAAAAAAGGCAGAAAAGCACATCTGTCAGCATGAGAATGCGGTGACCACCAGGAAACAGTAAATCATGGTTTCTAGGGAAGCTTGTAGTAGCTGAGGCTGTCCCCTGTATAAGTCGCTTCCTGTTCGTTTTTCCTCCATTCCGATGATGGATCCATGCCTCTCTGGCAAGGACCCAAGTGTGAACTTGGGTAGCGCAGCTGTGCCCTCTGATTCTTCTTGGGTGTGTAGCTATCATTAGCCCACAAAGGAAAATAAGAGGAGAGGCAACCTCTTTTTAGAGTTGGATCAAATATGATCGGCAGCAACATTAACAGCAACAATGATAATATTTCCAATGCTCCACAAACTTCCAAGTGTCCTTGCAAGATGTCATGTAAGATGTCATATTGATCTGGAAATTATACTCATAGAATATAATCCAGAAGGACTTTGGAAGGATCCCATGGTGTTACTGGGGGACTGGTTCCAGGAGCCTAAGGAGGAAGAAATCCAATGATTCTCGTCTAATATATGAGATGATGTATCTGCATGTAATATATTCATACCCCAAAAGATAAACCATTTATTAGATTTAATTATTTGTTCTTTGCATGTTCAATCTCTCTCTCTCTCTCTCTCTCTCTCTCTCTCTCTCTCTCTCTCTCTCTCTCTCTCTCTCTCTCTCTCTCTCTCTCCCCCCCCCCAATGGGCAGCTAAGAAGAAGGCCTTTGGAGGTCATTTTTCTTTTTCTGCTATGTGGGTCCTGTGAGTCAGACTCAGGGTACCAGGCTTGGCAACAGGTGCCTTCACCCACGGAATCATCTCACCAGCTCCTCCTGTATACTTTAAATCTATATTATTAGGAGTTCTAGTACAGTGCAGGCTCTGTGAGTCATTGCCATACTCTAGTATTTTGAAGATCATGGAAACAAGCTGTCTTATGTTCCACATAGGCACAATGTTTGGGGATCGATTTGTTTGAAACTACAGATATTTGACCTGAGATTAGGGAGAACCAAATGTACAGTGAAGACAGGACTACAGAGTGAGCAGCTAATTCATCTGTTTGTGTTTTATATTTAATTGGAAACATAATGGCATGCCAGAAATGTAATTTTCTATGACATGGGCTTTTCTTCTTCCCTTAAATCTTTTCTCTCAACCAACAGGTCTATTTCCTAGGATTATGCAGTTCTTATGGAGTATAGTTGTTTTACTCCCCTCTCACATGCTTGCTAGAATCAGCTTTGGCAAGAGGGGGAACACAGTCTGTACAAGATAATGCCAATAGTGAGATCCCTATTTATTATGGTGTAATAACGCAATATTACCACCAGATGGAAGCATAGCACACACATTCCCACCCGCACCACAGTTTTTCTTGAGCTATCTCTTAAAAGAAACCCCCCAAAGTGAAAGAAAATTAACGCACTTGTCAACACACGGGATAGGGAAAAAGAAGATTCATGAAAAGTAGTCAAACTGTTTAAACAATAAAAACTGAATTCTGTTACTAAAGTAGATGCATCTTTCCTTCCTTGAAGGATGCTTAAAGGTATTTATTTCTCATATAGAACAGTCAGCATAGTTTTAAGGTTCTACCTCCTCTTATACCAAGAAAATAATTTTATTTGTAAGTATCAAGAGATATCGATGAACACATTGGAAGCACGAGCTTTCTGTCAAAACGATGTGCTGACACGAATACCATTTGACACAGAGATCCCCAGGAACTGGGAGGCAGGGCTCTTGGGACTGAATGAGGAAGGTTCTGGGCGATCCTAAAACTTCTTCATATGCTCCAAGAGCTCACAGGTGATTTAGATTTGGGGGTAGGCCAACTGAAATCCCTGGCTCTGGGCTTCGGTGGTAGCTGAGACGGTCAGCCTCACGGGTCTCCCTTATCTACATGAGCAGAGCGAGCTCCCCCAGCACTGTCCCAGCAAGCCCACCAAATGGAGCCACTGACAGGGGCAGAAGCAGCTCATAGGTTTGGTTGTATAATGAATATTATACTTTCTCTTGTAGTATTCAGTGTCATATCTTTGGTACTATTTGATTTGTACTATGATGTGACATGGGAGGTTATTTTGTGGTCCTGCTTGTTGATTTGGAATGCTAAATCCACATGTAGTTGTGTGTCTGCTTCTTACATGGGGATCATTTTTCTTTAAATTTTATTGAATAATCTCTCTCTTTTGTTTGTTTCTCAGTTTCATCTTCAACACCACAGATTCATAAATTTGGTCTCTTACTTATTGCAGTTAATTAGTTTATTACCATCATGAATTCAGTAATTCCTAAATCTTGTCATCAGCCACTGGTATTTGTTCTTCCATATGGTCTTGTCTATTGTTTTTTTTTCTGTTGAGTTTTAAAATTATTATTATTATTATTATTATTATTATTATTTAATTTTTTTTTTTACAGTTTAGTCGTTATTCCCCTCCTGGTCTGCCCTCTGACTGTTCCCCATCCCATATCTCCTCCCTCTTAAATTTTGATTTATTGACATTTGTATTTTTTAAAATTTTTCCATTTATTTTCAGAATAGCTATCTTTCAGCTGAAATTTTCATTTATTTATTTTTTTGTACATATGCATACAGACTAGTGCATGCTCATTTATATGTGCATTAATGTGTGTACAGGCACATGATTGTTTGCACGTGTGTGCTGGTTCACTCATATGTGTTTGTGTGAGCATGTGGAGGTCAGAGGTCAGTCATCCTGTTAGGCATGATTTAATTTTTGAGACATAGTCTTTCACTGGTTTGTAATTTGTCAAGTGAGCTGGCTGTCTGGCCAGTGAACCTCACACATTTGCCTGCCTCTGTCTTCTTAGTGTTGGATTGCAAGCACACACCACATGTCTTTTTATAAAAATGTTTTAGTCCTTGTTTGCAACATAAGCACTTTACTGACTGAACTGTCTTCCCAACCCTTTGTTCACCTCTTAAAAGTCCCTACAAAGTCTTGAATTGATGTTTCCATTTCATTCGTCATGTTATTTGAATTGTCATTTGGTCATTATAATTTTAAAGCTAGATTTTTGTAGCCAGGGAGTAGGTAAAGTTCTTGCAATACAAGTTTGAGGACCTCAGTTCATCTCCAGAAACCACATGAAAAGTTGGCTGGAGCGGCAGGGATCGATGGATTTCTGGGTCTCACCAGCTTACCAGTTTAGCCTGCTTAACAAATTTCAAGTTGGTGAGAGCCTCTGTTTCAAAAATAAAAGGAAATCACTTGAAGTTTACCTCTGGTTTCTATACAAATACATACATACATGTACATGCACCTATTTACACAGGGACAAACATATGTGACAGCACACACACACACACACACACACCACCACCACCACCACCACCCTAATCCAAACATTAGAATTACTTTTGTGGACTGTTATTCATGTCAGTCAATTTTGATTTAGTAATTGAAGAACTTTGAACTTTGGGAGTAGCCATGCTGAATTACTTTTTCATATGTCTAATTGGACATCTCTTGGGATGCTGTGATGGTTTTATGGGAAGTGATACTATGAGGAGGTGTGGCCTTACTGAAGGATATGTACTCTTGTTAGAAGAAGTATGTCACTGTGGAGGTGGACTTTGAGGTCCCATAAATATACTCAAGTCTGGCCAGTGGAATACAGAGGCTCTTCCTAGATAGCTATCCTCCCAGAAGACTGTCTCTTCCTGGCTACTTTAGAATCAGGATGTAGAACTCTCAGTTCTTCCAGTACCATGTCTGCCTGAATATTGCCATGCTTCTTGCCATGATGATAATAGAGGGAACCTCTGAAAGTTATAAGGCAACCCCAATTAAATGTTTGACTTTATGAGTTGCTTGGATCATAGTGTCTCTTGACAGCAATAAAACCCAGGCTAACACAGAAGTTGGTACCAGAAGTGGGGTATTTTTATGATAGTCCTGACCATGTTTTTGTTAGGAGGAATGTTGGTTTTTGGATTTTGGATTAGCATAACAGTGAAATGCTTTTTTAAAAATAGTTTGAATAAAGTTTCTTTCTTTTTTTTATTAGATGTTTTCTTTATTTACCATATCTCCTTCCCCAGGTTCCTCTCAAA
>NW_022196894.1:56808928-56814059 GCF_008632895.1 Mastomys coucha | reverse complement strand
TGCTCGCCATCCCACCCCCTAATGCTTACTGGTCCTGCCATTCCCCTACACTGGGGCATAGAACCTTCACAGGGCTAATGTCCTCTCCTCCCATTGATGACTGACTTGGCCATCCTCTGCTATACACATGCTGCTGGAGCCATGAGTCCCTCAATGTGTACTTTTTGGTTGGAGTTTTAGTCCCTGGGAGCTCTGAGGGTACTAGTTAGTTCATATTGTTGTTCGTCCTAAGGGGCTATAAACCCTTCAGCTCCTTGGGTACTTTCTATAGCTCCTTCATGGATGGCTGTGAGCCTCTACTTCTGTATTAGTCAGGTATTGTCAGAGCCTCTCAGGAGACAGCTATATCAGGCTCCTGTCATCCAGAACTTGTTGGCATCCACAATAGTGTCTAGATTTGATGATTGAATATAGGAAGGATTCCCAGGTGGAGCAGTCTCTGAATTGTTCTTCCCTCAGTCTCTATTCCATAGACTCTACAACTTCTTCCATGGGTATTTTGTATCCCCTTTTAAGAAGGAACGAAGTATCCACACTTTGGTCTTCCTTCTTCTTGAGTTTCTTATAGTTTGTGGTTTGTGTTTTGTGTATTCCGATCTTCTAGGCTAATACTCACTTAACAGATAATGCATACCATGTGTGTTCTTTTGTGATTGGGTTACCTCACTCAGGATGATATTCTCCAGGTCCTTCCATTTCCCCAAGAATTTAATAAATTCATTGTTTTTAATAGCTAAGTAGTGTGCATGTACCACATTTTCTGTATCCATTCCTCTGTTGAGGGACATCTGGGTTGTTTCCAGTTTCTGGCTATTATAAGTAAGGCTGCTATGAACATAGTGGAGCATGTGTCCTTATTACATGTTGGAGCATCTTCTGGGTATATGGCCAGGAGTGGCATAGCTGGGTCCTCCGGTAGTACTATGTCCAGTTTCCAGAGGAACCATCAAACTGATTTCTAGAGTGGTTGTACCATCTTGCAATCCCACCAGCAATGAAGGAGTGTTCCTCTTTCTCCACAACCTTGCCAGCATCTGCTGTCACCTGAGTTTTTTATCCTAGTCATTCTGACTGGTGTGAGGTGGAATCTCAGGGTTGCTTTGATTTGCATTTCCCTGATGACTAAGGATGTTGAACATTTCTTTAGGTACTTCTCAGCCATTCAGTATTTGTCAGTTGAGAATTCTTTGTTTAGCTCTGTAACCCATTTTTTAATAGGGTTATTTGGTTCTCTGGAGTCTAACTTCTTGAGTTCTTTGTATATATTGGATATTAGCCCTCTATCAGATATAGGATTGGTAAAGATCTTTTCCCAATTTGGTGGTTGCCCTTTCGTCCTATTGACAGTGTCTTTTGCCTTACAGAAGCTTTGCAATTTTATGAAGTCCCATTTGTCTATTCTTTTTTTTTTTTTAACTTTTATTGCATTATGATGAGAAAAGTTACATGATTTCAATTTATCTGAATTTGTTAATATTTAAAAACATATTTTAAGTAAATAAAATTAAATCACATTCTTGTTCCCCTTTTGTACTCCAACTCCTCCCAGAGACCCCCTTCAATACCTACAATATCTTTTTTGTCATATTCCTTAAAATTTATAAAATATTATAACAATAAAAATAAGTATTATAAAAGTTGTTTGATATAAAACAACAATCAGTTTAACAGTCTTATGTAGATTCTCGTTTACAGCAATAGTGAAAATACATTTTTCTCAATATGAATTTTAAATAACTCCAACAATATTAACTGTATATTTAAAAATAATACATCACTACTAGTATTATCTTAAATGAACATAAACATATAAAGTCTTTTTGTTTGTTTGTTTTGTATTTAGTATCTTGTTTTGTATTTAAAATCTTGGCTCTTACTGTGGTACAAGCCCAAAATAAGAACAATTTTTAGACATTAGGCACAATTTTTGGATACAGACTTCCTGCTATGGTGAAAACTATTTGACTTGAGTGAGTGACTTTATTCTCTGCCCACAGAGAACAGGTTACATTCATTTAAGAAATGGTGTATGTATTAAGATGGTCTATCCACAAAGTCATTCACCAACTGTTTCAATGAACAATGGTTCTGCTTGGAGGGTGGCACAGACATTAGGTGAGAGTAGGCGTTTGGTTCATTAGCTGTGATAATTTGGAAAAGCGTTCATCTCAGAGAAAGAGTAACTTATAAAGTCCTCTTCTTCAAACTTGACAGAAGAGTTATAAACTTCAAGCAAAGCATTCAGTCTCAGCCTTTGTTGTTCTCTTACAAGCAACCTCCCTAGTTAATCCTCTATGTTTCTTTTGGGTATATAAGTACTTTTGAAATATGTAAGCTGTTCAGAAACCATAGTATAGTGTAAAAACATGAAATAAACAATACTACTAATAGAGAGGCTGTGATAGAAGAAACAAGATTTCAAGACCCTTATGTTGTACACAGCCAGACACTGTCATAAACAAACAAGCTGAAAGTGTATATAGATTGAACAATATTGGACCTATTTCTCCAATTACCAAATTAGAGAGACCATTGGATGACAATCAACAAATTTCTAATTCCTCATATTATTGGATTTCAATCCATTAGGATATGTTGGTAATATTAATTTTCATATTAAGATATTAAGAAGAAGTAATTGTCACTTTCTGTCGTTTTTGTTGTAAGAGGTGGAATTAGGTTTGTTTGGATTTGTTGAAAAATTAACTTCTTGCTTCTTCTAGGGTGTAGTTTTACTTCTTATGTTGATGTTTTCCATCTATTATCCTTTGTAGGGCTGGATTTGTGGAAAGATATTGTGTAAATTTTGTCTTGTCAAGGAATATCTTGTTTTCTCCATCTATGGTAATTGAGAGTTTTGCTGGGTATAGTAGCCTGGGCTGGCATTTGTGTGCTTGTAGGGTCTATGTGACATCTGCCCCAGATCTTCTAGCTTTCATAGTCTCTGGTGAAAAGTCTGGTATAATTCTGATAGGCCTGCCTTTATATGTTATTTGACCTTTTTCCCTTACTGCTTTTAAAATTCTTTCTTTGTTTAGTGCATTTGGTGTTTTGATTATTATGTGACAGGAGGAATTTCTTTCCTGGTCCAGTCTATTTGGAGTTCTGTAGACTTCTTGTATGTTCATGGGCATCTCTTTCTTTAAGTTAGGGAAGTTATTTTGTTGAAGATATTTACTGGCCCATTACATTGGGAATCTTCACTCTCTTCTATACCTATTATCCTTAGGTTTGGTCTTCTCATTGTGTCCTGGATTTCCTGGATATTTTGGGTTAGGAGCTTTTTGCTTTTTGTATTTTATTTTACTGTTGTGTCAATGTTTTCTATGATGTCTTCTGCCCCTGAGATTCTCTCTTCTATCTCTTGTATTCTGTTGGTGATGTTTGCATCTATGACTCCTGATTTCTTTCCTAGGTTTTGTATCTCCAGCGTTGTCTCTCTGATTTCTTTATTGTTTCTATTTCCATTTTTAGATTTTGGATGGTTTTTCTCATTTCCTTCACCTGTTTGATTGTGTTTCCCTGTAGTTCTTTAAGGGATTTTTGTGTTTCCTCTTGAAGGGCTTCTAGCTGTTAACCTATGTTCTTCTGTATTTCTTTGAGGGTGCTATTTATGTCTTTCTTAAAGTTCTGTATCATCACCATGAGAAGTATTTTTATATCTGAATCTTGCTTTTCCCGTGTAATGGTGTGTCCAGGACTTACTATGGTGGGAGAATTGGGTTCTGATGATTCCAAGTGACCTTGGTTTATGTCATTTATTTTCTTATGCTTGCCCCCTGCCATCTGGTTATCTCTAGTGTTACCTGCCCTTGCTAAATCTGACTGGAACCTGACCTTCCTGTGATCCTGGTTGTGTCAGAACTCCTCAGAGTCAAACTGTCTCTGTGATCCTTGTGATTCTGGGTTCCTGTGATCCTGGGCTTGTTAGAGCACCTGGGAGTGGGACTTCCTCTGTGTGTTGTGGGACTGGCTGTGGAGATTGTGCCCCAGGTCTGCTCAGGACACCAGCCCAGAGAGACCTGAAGGAACTTGAGTCACTGGGCTGGTGGAGGTCCTGTGTGCCTGGTCCTGCTGGTCCCAGTTACTCCCCCATTTGTCGATTCTTGATCTTAGAGCATAAGCTATTGTTGTTCTGTTCAGGAAATTTTTTCTGTGCCTATGTGCTCGAGGCTCTTCCCCACTTTCTTTTATTAGTTTGAGTGTACCTGGTTTTATGTGGAGGTCCTTGGTCCACTTGGACATGAGCTTTGTACAAGGACATACGAATGGATCAATTTGCCTTCTACATGCTAACTGCCAGTTGAGCCAGCACCATTTGCTGAATATGCTGTCTTTTTTCCACTGGATGGTTTTAGCTCCTTTGTCAAAGACCAAGTGGCCATAGGTTTGTGGGTTCATTTCTGGGTCTTCAATTCTATTCCATTGATCTACCTGCCTGTCACTGTACCAATACCATGCAGTTTTTTTTAATCACAATTGCTTTGTAGTACAGCTTAAGATCTGGGATGGTGATTCCACCAGAGTTTCCTTTATTGTTTAGAATAGTTTTAGCTATCCTGGGTTTTTTGTTATTCCAGATGAATTTGCAAATTGCTCTTTCTAAGTCTGTGAAGAATTGAGTTGGAATTTTGATGGGGATTGCATTGAATCTGTAGATTGCCTTCAGTAAGACGGCCATTTTTACTATATTAATCCTGCCAATCCATGAGCATGGGAGATGTTTCCATCTTCTGAGATCTTCTTCAATTTCCTTCTTCAGAGTCTTGAAGTTTTTGTCTAACAGGTCTTTTATTTGCTTAGTTAGAGTTACACCAAGGCATTTTATATTATTTGTGACTATTGTGAAGGGTGTAGTTTCCCTCATTTCTTTCTCAGCCTGTTTATCCTCTGTGTAGAGGAAGGCCACTGATTTGCTTGAGTTAATTTTATATCCGGCTACTTTGCTGAAGTTGTTTATCAGGTTTAGGAGCTCTTGGGTGAAATGTTTGGGGTCACTTAAGTTTACTATCATATCATTAGCAAATAGTGATAATTTGACTTTTTCTTTTCCAATTCATATTCCTTTGATCTCCTTTTGTTGTCTAATTGGTCTGGCTAGGACTTCAAGTACAATATTGAATAGGTAGGG
>NW_022196894.1:56806424-56808347 GCF_008632895.1 Mastomys coucha | reverse complement strand
CTATTAGTGAGAAGTACTCTTTGATAATGAGATGGTATTCTATATTTGGTAAATAAAGCTTTTAGATTTGGCCTCAGTATTTAATAAAATTGTTCAGTTTTCCTCAGTGGTATATAGCCCCTGCTGTGCAGAAGTAAGCCAAGGTCTTTTATTTCATCTGGGATATTGGCATACATCTACGTATGACAAAGACAATCAAGAGGGAGAACTTATTTTCTAAATAACATTTTTTGACCAAACATATTTCTTGAAGACTTTTGTCCCTTCAATTGCTAAGGAGACACAATGTATTTTAAGAGTGATCATCCTTTACATATGCCTGCTTAAGATTACACATGTAACAAATTCAACTTCTGTTTATATTCTGTTAAGGCCTATCAAAATTTCACGTGTAGATTATCACTTGATCTTCTGAAGTATCTCTGTATGTTCAAGATTTTCTTTGTACTATTACCCTACTAGTAAACATTATTCCATACCCTTATTTGGACAGAAAGTAACTTCCCTTGGAAGCTCTGAGCGAATTATCTCTGTATTTTGACTCTCCTCAATGTAGACTGGACTTGTAAGGGATAGAATTAAACTTAGATTACTGCCACTTTCTCATAAATGATTTTTTCTGAGGACAGAGATATTAATACCATATATATTTCCTTTAAGTCTCATAATCTAAGTACCTTAAATACCTTACTTATTCCTTCAGAACTTCTGAAGACTTTGAAGGTTTTTTTTCTTCTCATTTTGTACATTTCCATCATAATCTCTCTGTATATATAAATCCTTCTTTATTAAAACCATTTCCATCTTGAGATCCTTCTCACATTTTATAAATGTTAATACCATAAGATACAGTAGGTTTAACAAATAAATTCCATCTAATGAGCATCCCCAGGTGAAATTTTAGAACAAACAAACCAGTAGTGAGCTGGGCCCTATGGTAAAGTAAAGGTATTTCCCATCAGAGAATTCTGGGTTCTTGGATAACCTACCTTCCACTTTCCTTGGGGCAGGCAATAGATGTTGATATTATGAAAAAGAGGACTAGGAAAGCAGATAAGGGAAAAGATAGATCTCACATAGCACAATTAATCCTTTGCCCTAACCTTGAGCCTAACCTTA
The DNA here is from genome assembly GCF_008632895.1 of Mastomys coucha. Classification (NCBI taxonomy): domain Eukaryota; kingdom Metazoa; phylum Chordata; class Mammalia; order Rodentia; family Muridae; genus Mastomys; species Mastomys coucha. The sequence continues at coordinate 56,807,228 of NW_022196894.1, read as the reverse complement.
ACCCTGATATTTTTTTATGTAAGAGGGATACAATAGATTCAGTGGAACCATCAAAAATATTGGTGGCCATCTTAACCTTAACACTGAGCTTAACCCTCAGACTTACCCTAAACCTAAAATCCTATCTTAACCCCTTCATTCCCTAACCACCTGACCCTTAATCCTAACAACCCTTATCCTAATCCTCACTATAACCCTATAATTGGATAACCCTAATTCTATCCTGCTTACTGTGAGTCATCTTTTTGCTTTTTTTCCTCTGTATAGCCCTGGCTGTCCTGGAGCTCACTCTGTAGACCAGGCTGGCCTCAAACTCAGAAATCCACCTGCCTCTGCCCCCCAAGTGCTGGGATTAAAGGTGTGTGTCACCATGCCCAGCTCAAGTCATATTTCTTAATTATACCTTTTGAAGTGAGAAATCATTTCTTAATCTTGATCTTTTTAGATGTCCAGATCTACTTTTTTTAAAAACTTTTATTGCATTATGTTGAGAAAAGTTACATGATTTCAATTTATCTGAATTTGTTAACATTTAAAACTTATATTAATTAAATAGAATTGAATCACATTCTTGTTCCCCTTTTGTACCACTGCTCCTCCCATAGACCCCCCTTCAATACCTACAATATCTTTTTTGTCATATTCCTTAAAATTTATAAAATATTATAATAATAAAAATAAGTATTATAAAAGTTGTTTGATATAAAACAAAAATCAATTCAACAGTTTTATGTAGATGCTCGTCTACAGCAATAGTGAAAATACATTTTTCTCAATATAAATTTAAATAACTCCAAACATATT
>NW_022196894.1:56784358-56805587 GCF_008632895.1 Mastomys coucha | reverse complement strand
GTACAATGTTGGACCTATTTCTCCAATTACCAAATTAGAGAGATCATTGGATGACAATTAACAAATTTACAATTCCTCATATTTTTGGATTTCAATCGATTAGGATATGTTGGTAATATTAATTTTCAAAGTAATATATTAGGAAAAAGTAATTGTCACTTCCTGATTCTTTTGTTGTAAGAGGTGGAATTAGGTTTGTGTGGATTTGTTGAAAAATTACCTTCTTGCTTCTTCTAGGGTGTAGTTTTGCTCCTTATTTTGATGTTTTCCATCTATTATCTTTTGTAGGACTGGATTTGTGAAAAGATATTGTGTAAATTTTGTTTTGTCATGGAATATCTTGTTTTTTCCATCTATAGTAAATGAGAATTTTGCTGGGTATAGTAGCCTGCGCTGGCATTTTTGCTCTCTTAATGTCTGTATGACATCAACCCAGGATCTTCTAGCTTTCATAGTTTCTGGTGAGAAGTCTGATGTAATTCTGATAGGCCTGACTTTATGTTACTTGACCTTTTTCCCTTACTGCTTTTAAAATTCTTTCTTTGTTTTGTGCATTTGGTGTTTTGACTGTTATGTGGCAGGAGGAATTTCTTTTCTAGTGTAGTCTATTTGGAGTTCTGTAGGCTTCTTGTATGTTCATGGGTATCTCTTTCTTTAGGTTAGGAAAGTTTTCTTCTATAATTTTGTTGAAGATATTTACTGGCCCTTTAAGTAAGAGGTCTTTTTTCTCTTCTATACCTATTTTCCTTAGGTTTGGTCTTCTCATTGTGTCCTGGATTTCCTGGATGTTTTGGGTTAGGAGCTTTTTGCATTCTGTGTTTTCTTTGACTGTTGTGCCAATGTTTTCTATTGTATCTTGTACACCTCTCTTCTATCTCTTGTATTCTGTTGGTGATGCTTGAATCTATGGTTACTGTCTTGTTTCCTAGGATTTCTATCTCCGGAGTTGTCTCTCTTTGTGATTTCTTAACTGTTTCTACTTCCATTTTTAGGTCCTAGATGGTTTTCTTCAGTTCCTTCACCTGTTTGGTTGTACTTTCCTGTAATTCTTTAAGGGTTTTTTGTGTTTCCTCTTTAAGGGCTTGAACCTATTTACCTGTGTTCTCCTTTATTTCTTTAAGGGAGTTATTCATGCTCTTCTTTAATTCCTCTATCACCATCGTGAGATATGATTTTATATCCTAATGTTGCTTTTCCGGTATTTTGGGATATCTAGGACTTGCTATGGTGGAAGTACAAGGATTTTGCTGAAGCCAAGTAGTCTTGGTTTCTGTTGGTAAGATTTTTCCATTTGCTTTTCGACATCTGTTGATCTCTGGTGTTAGATGTTCTTGTTGTCTCTGACTGGAGCTTGTTCCTCCTGTCGGTCTGTAAGTCTGTGTCAGCACTTCTGGAAGATCAGCTCTCCTCAGGTAAGACCTGTGTGCAGTGGGCTGTGGATCAGTCATCCTTCCTGAGTCCTGTGGTCAGAAAAAATCCTGTAGACAGGCTCTCCACTTTCAGGGAAGGGGCAGAGATGGCTATGGATCTGCAGTACCTCCTCCTGAGTCTCTGGGTTGGAGCACTCCCCAAAGGCAAGCTCTCTGCTTTCGGGGAAGGGGCAGAGTAGGCTGTGGATCTGCAGTACCTCCTCTTAGGTGAAGATGGAGGTAGAAAGAATCCTGAGCCGGTTGCAGCTTCTGAGGCCTGTTTCTCCTGGCTGGTTCTGACTCCTCCTAGGTGAAGATGGAGGTAGAAAAAACATTGAAATGCTTTAAGTGGGGCTTAATGGGCCGTACTAGTAGAATCATGGAAGACAGAACTATGGGGGCTTGGATCAAGAGGTTTCAGAGACTATTAGTATGTTGCCTAGAGATTGTTCTTGTGATATTTTGGTGAAGAATATGGCTGCCTGTTGTCCTATCTGAAGTCTTCCTGAGACTAAGATGAAAAGATTTCAATTAATTGCATTGGCAGAAGAAAACACAAAAAAGCCTACCATGGACTTTATCCTATCGTTCAGTTGTATGAAGACTGTTAACTTACGAAAAATATAAAATATATGGTTCAAGGATTAAAAGGGCATCTGAAAGTGGAATGGAGCTGAATCCCGTGTTTAAGCCTATTAAATGGAAATAATGGAGTGGTGACCTTAAGGCAAGATCCCACCCAGGTAAGCTTACTGTTTATGCATTTGCAGATAAACAAGGTATAGTTGTATCATTTTAGGTATTATTATGACCTGGCTATTGTTTTCATTTAGATATAAAGAGAGATGATTGTCTGTCAAATTGACAAAGTATGGATTGTGATGGCTATTCTTGGTTGTCAACTTGATTATACCTGGAATAAACTGCAATCCAGAGATGAGGTTCACATGTGATCCAGATTGTGAGTCATAGTGACTATTTAAAGATCTTGTGAAAAGCAATGAAAGAAATGCTTAGGTACAGGAATGGTGGTGCATACGTTTAATCCCAGGAGACAAAAGCAAACAGATCTCTGAGTTCAAGGTTAGCCTTCACCTTGAGGAAGTTCCAGTTTAAGAAAAGCCTAGGTCTAGGCATGATGGTATACACCTTTTATCCCAGCATGGAGACAAAGTACAGAGTAAAGGATACAGAAGCATGCAGATCTCTGAGTTCAAAGTTAGTCTACAGAGAAATTTCCAGGACAGTCAAACTTAGGCAGTGAAAGAATTCATTGAAAAGAGAAAGCTGGTAAAGATGCAGTAGAACAAGGGTTCATGTTCCAGCTCCTGCATGCAGCAGAACTTGGCAGCTTTGGCCATGTGGTTCTGGCTTTAGAGTGAAGAATACAAGGGATTTACTGGGACAATTGATTCTGGTTTTTTAGAGGTAAGAAAATTAGCAGTGATTAAGAAGAGGCCAGAACTTCTTCTTAATCTTCTTAAGATTTCTTGTGAAATCTTCTGGGAAGTTGTCACACCAACTCCAGTCCAGTCTGCATGGACAATAGTCCATGAGGCAAAAAGCTTCAAAAAAGCTAGTCTCCTGGAGCCTTTTGGCATTCCCTAACTTGGAAGTGGTTCAGATTTGTTCTTGTGAAAGCCGATGGAGGGTCTCACGTGCTTTCTTTCTGTATTAGGTATAGTGGTGCCCCCAAGGAATGATTTGCTAATAGTTAAGATGAATTGGACATTGCTTTCTGACCTTCACCAATGTTCCAATACCATAGTCTATGCTGAGCCAAATCTTGGCCTGGAATTTCGTAAAGAATGTTACCCATTCAGACTAATTGCTTTCAGCATTGTTAGGGAGATATTGAAGGAGGTCTGGCATTGAAGTTTAAGAATCCTCATTACAGTCATGTATGACAGACCACATTAGAATTGCAGCTGAGTCACTCCCAGGAATTAGATTTTTTTTTTTGTTCTAGGTAAGGTTAGCAACAATGGGATCCCTGGGGCATATCTCTGCTAGCCCAGAAGATTGGCATAGTTGGGCATTTACTAAGGACCAGCTGGTCATGGGCTATACAATTAGACTGAATGGAAACTATTTGCACCTGGCTTCTAAGATTAAGATGACCTTAGATAAAGCTGACTTTCTTTCATTTGTAACCACTACTTAGTTCCTGTTAATTTAAATGTATATACTTTTCTATAGACCCATTGTGCTTCAGATGACCTTGATGTACCTTGACTGGTATATTATCTAACTTCCTTTTGCCTTCTGTAATGACCATTTAAGCCTGATGCCTATTTTGAGAAAATATACTCAGATTCAACACTCTCTTGTGTTTGTGTCTGTGTGTCATTCTTGCTAACTCCTTGTCTACCTGATTACTGGAACCCCAATTTCTCCCGAGGGTTGAGGGACCCTCGGCCAGCTTGGCTCATGGCAGGAAGTCTTTCTTTCTTTCTGTCTTTCTTTCTGTCTTTCTTTCTTTCTTTCTTTCTTTCTTTCTTTCTTTCTTTCTTTCTTCCTTTCTTGTTTTCTTTCTTTTTTTTTTTCAGAACACAAAGAAACTGTGTTCTGAAGATAGGTGAGATGTACCTCATGCTGGTAGTTGGACTTGGTAATGTGTAAAAAATCATTCAAGTGGTACTAGCTTTGAAGGTATGAAAGTGTTGTGGAGAGCAGCTGAGGGGCTTGGCATGGTGAAGACAGCCTTTGAAAGACAATTCATAAAACTGCTGCCTAGTTGCAATGAGAGATCCCAGTATATAAGAGATGCTAGTACTGTAGAAATTAAGCAAAATGGAAATACCTCATAAAAATACCAGAAAGCAAGGAGGTCCACTTATCCTTAAGACAAAGGGTTTTAGAAGAGTTTACAGAGCAAACACCCATCCCCAAGGAATGCATGTTTCCAGGAGACATCCTCTGGAGAGAGGATTTCTTCCACCCCTCCTGCACGTCACAGGTATCTTATCCTCATCTAGAGGAGAAAGGTCAATAGGAACTAAAAAACAATGAAGAAGATAAAGTGTAACCAGCCCATGTTGTAAACTGTAACCAGCCCATGTTGTAAACTGTAACTAGCCCACATTGTAAGCTGTAAAACTCTGTTCTGAAATGGTATAAAAACTTAGAGCTTTGTTTCCTTGGGGTCACTCTAGTCCCGAATACAGAGTGACCCTAGTATACTAGTTTCAATTAAAAAATTAACCTCGTGTTATTACAGCGGCCTTCCTCCTGATTCTTTGTGAGTGGGGTACCCATGCCAAATATAACAGTACTATGGGATGACCACCAAAAACAGCAACAGCAGTGGGTGGAATCAACCAGAGCCTAGAGTGTTATAGAGGGCAGAGCTGGAGAAGTGACCCAAGACCTTTGGAGGAACCTAGAAGATCATATGTGGACCCCAGAAACTGGAACAAGAAACTGTGAAGTTTAGTTGCCTTGGGAGACCCAAGGCATTTAGACATGACAGAACTGTAGGATACCTGCCTACAGTAGGATAGTTGCTTAAAGGGAGTTAAATTACTGCAAGAGAAGGAATTGTGTTGCAGTCAACAAAGCTAAAAGCAGTTGGACATCAGACATAGAGATGCAGAGTTTGGAGTTTGCCCAGCTGGATTTTGTTCTTGCTTTGTCCAGTATTTGCTCACTATGATGTTTTGGAATGGTATTGTATATATCCTGTGATGCTGGAAGTATGTGGTTTACTTTCTTATTTTGACTTTATAGGGGATTACTGTTAAGAGATTGCATCAATCTCAGAAGAAACTTTGAACTTTGGACTTTTAAACATTGTTGAGACTGTGATGGAGTACTGGGGACTTTTGAATAAAGATTAAATGTATTTTTTTAATATGCTATGGGTAGGTATGGCTCCCCATAGACTCATGTGCTTGAAAAAGGCTATGGGGGCCAGGGAATAGATGTGGTGATTTGAATATACTTGGCACATAGGAAGTGGCACTATGAGGAGGTAAAGCATTTATAAGAAATGTAGCCTTGTTAGAGGATATGAATTACTGTGGAGGCTGGGCTTTGGTGTCTCATGAATATATTCAAATCTGGCCAGCAGTATGTACAGCCTCTTCCTAGTTGACTGAAGAAGACAGTCTCTTCCTGGCTGCCTTTGAATAAGGATGTAGAACACTTTGCTCCTTCTGCACCAAGTTTGCCTGAATATTGCCATGCTTTCTGCCATGATGATAATGGACTGAACCTCTGAAACTGTAAGCCATCTCCAACGAAATGTTTGCTGTATAAGAGTTGCTGGGTAGTGGTGGTACATGCCTTTAATCCCAGCACTTGGGAGGCAGAGGCAGGTGGAAGTCTGAGTTCGAGGCCAGCCTGGTCTACAGAGTGAGTTCCTGGACAGCCAGGGCTATACAAAGAAACCCTGTCTTGAGAAACAAAAAGCAAAGCAAAACAAAACAAAACAAAACAAAAAAGAGATGCTTGGGTCATGGTATGTTTCTTCACAGCAATAAAACCTAAACCAAGACAGCTGAGAGTTGTTTTAATGAATAGCCTCCTTGTCTGAGTTCAATCCTCAGAAGTGTCCAGAGGAGAGAAAATATCTATGGCAACAGTGAAAGCACCAAAACAAGCCAAATAGAAAATAAAAGTTTATTTTTTTTTTGATTTATTTATTTATTATAAATGAGTACACAGAAGAGGGCATCAGATTTCATTATGGGTGGTTGTGAGCCACCAAGTGGTTGCTGGGATTTGAACTCACGACCTTCGGAAGAACAGTCAGTGCTCTTACCCGCTGAGCTATCGCACCAGCTCCGAAAATAAAAGTTTATTAAAATTACAATGCAGCAATAACTATAGAAATCAAAGAAATGAAAGATACTTTGGAAAATTTTGTATTATAATGTGAAAATTTAATAAACATAAAGGTTCTGCTTGCCCAGATGAGAGATAGAGACCATGACCAGCAGCTTGGCCTGCAGTGAGGCAAGCTGTAGGGCAGCAGGTACGGAGGACAAGGTAGTGTGTAATGGCCTGGGGTTCCCTCAGAAACAGGTCATAACTGAATAGGGCCAGTGCTAGGCCCACTAGCGGGCACCAGGCATGGAGCCCTTGTCTGAAGGGAGACAAAGAGTGTGGGGAACCAGAACTGCCTGTAGGCTACAAGCAGGAAGTTTAAGCCTGGCAAGCCTTGGGGTGACAGACATTGAGGGCAGCATGAAGGTGTGTGGTAGCCAGGAGCTCACATAAAATCTGCCCCCAGATGCCCTGTGTAGCTAACTCGGCAACAGCAGGATATCTGAGACAAGTCTCTGCACTGGTCCAGTATTTATGGTGCTTTAGAAAGCAGAAACCTTGAATCAGACCAATGACTGGCTGTGAAAGGCTGGAGAATCTTAGAATTTAAAATGAGGGCATTTAATACAAATGTATGGTGTATAACCTTTACCTAAAAGGACATGGAGGGCCAATATAGCCAGCCAGAAATATAAAATAGCCGGTTCCAGGAACTGAGAGCCTCAGGGCTCTGGTTCCCGATACTTGCCCCTCCTGGCTGATCTGTGATGAGGGTAGAACTAGGAATGAAGGTCTACTGGTTTATGAAACTCTCCACCCTGTTGACCAGTAGATGAAGATTGCATTCCTAGAATGAATGTGTTCCCCTCCCTAACTGAATACCTTGGGTCAGGTCCCTCTGAAGTTTTCCACTGTTTACGTTCTGTTTCCTTGGTAATTCTCTCTCTGCCCCCAGCTTCCCTTAAATACCCGACACTTCTTGTGTTCGGGGTCAAACTCTGGCCAGCATGGTCACGAGATCAACCCTAGGGTCGAACTCTGGCCAGCAAGGTCATGAGATCGACCCAGTACTGGTATCCCCAATAAACCTCATGTGATTGCAGCAAGTTCGGTCTCTCGTGAGTCATTGGGTGGTCGTGTCATCCCGAGACTTTAGTAAGGATCTCCCCAGTTCTGGGGGTCTTTCAGCTGCAATGAATATTTGCCAAACTCTCTGGGGAAAAGAAAAACATGAAACAAACAAAACCCCTAAACCAGCAAACAAAACAAAAACAAAAGACGTATACATATATCACACACTGACGTTTCCAGGGCCACTATGATGAATAATTTTTGGTGGAGAAGTGAGAAAGATAGAGGAGACAATGGAGTGGAGAGTCAGTGGTGGAGAGAGGCAGAACTAGAGGTATAGCAGCAGTGATAGGTGAGAGAGAAGGCTGCAGGGTGGGGGTGCAGCATGTTGTTGCCCACTAGGGCCATCAGGGAGGTGTACAGTAGCCTGGAGCTTGCAGGCCAACTCAGCCCAGTTGTACACACTGCCCAGTTCCAAGACTGCCCTGCTTCTGAGCAATGACAGGATGCCCAAGAGAAAGAACAGTTTATTTTCTGGATTGGATCTTCTTTAAAGACCTCAATGAAGGCCATATGGATGTTCTTGGTACAGGCTGCCACCTGAGGCCGTGCTGATGTCTGTGGGTCCTGTCCCTGCTGGGGGCCATGTTGATGTGAATGGCCGGTGACACCGCTGAGAGCCATGCCTGGGCCTATTGTAGCTGGGGTCTGCTTTAATTTCAGAGGCCTATGTCATCACAGAAGGCCATGCAGATAAATGTTCATGGTCCCTGTGGCTGCCTGAAGCCATGTTGATGTTTATGGGTCATGCTACCCACCGAGGGCTATGATGGTGCCTGGGTTGGTGTCCACGGTTTGTATGCCAACTGAGAACACGCTGAGGTTACTGGCACGTGCTGCCACTGGAAACCACACACTGTTTCTAGAAACCGTGTGTAAATCCATGCTTTGTGCTCCTACTGACTGTTAAGGGAAAGGAAGATACTTTTAACATGGTACTGATGACTGCATTTTCACAGTTGAGAAAGAGGGATACCCCTGACTCCCGACCCCTTATCCCCCTCCAAAAGAAAGAACGGCTTAGACAGAAAGGCATCGAAGAAAACTCCTTTAAAAATTGTGATAAGGATGCCAAAGTATAGCTCTCTACAATTTGTGGCTTTTGGTGGAAGGTGTGGGTGGGGAAGGATTCTGTTTTCTTTAAGGGTCTGGCCACTGGGAGTTTGAACATGCTACAGTGAGTATATGAGCAGCACAAATTGGAATTGTTGGTTTTCTTTTTCTTATTCTTTTATTGGGAGGGGGTTCACATGGAGAGGTGTTGAACCTGGGAGGACTGGGAAGTGAGTGTGCTTGGGGTTCATGATGTGAAATTCTCAAATAATCAATGAAAATACTGTGAAAAATAGTAATAAAGGTAATAGGAATAAAACAATCGAAGAGAAGGGAAAATGTAAAAAGAAAGAACAAGCATGGCTGAAGTAAAAGACATAGTGGGAAAGAATATGAGGCAGGCAAAGAGGTAATAATTTGATTATAACCTGAGATCCATCCTGTCTGTAGGCACTAAACCCCAGCACTGTTGCTGTTGCCAAGAGACACCAGGAACCTGGTATGGCTGTTCTTTGGGAGGTTCTGCCAGCAACTGCCCAAGGCAGATTTGGATGCTTGGAGCCAAACATCAGACTGAGCTCAGGGAACCTGGTGGGGAGCTGATGGAAGGACTAGAGGTGCAGAGGGGAATTGCAACCCCATAGGAAGAACAAAATCTTCTGGCTCTACCACGCACTGCTCCCAGGGACTAGACCACCAACCATGGAGTGTACATGGAGGGATCCATGACTCTAGATACATATGTAGCAGAGGATGGTCTCGTCTGACATCAATGGGAGGGGAGTCCCAGGGTCCTGTGGAGGTTTGATGCCCCAGTGTAGGGGGATGCTGGAGCAGTGGGGTGGGAGTGGGTGGGTGGGTGATCACCCTCATAGAGGCAAAGGAAGGGGGAGAGGGCAGATGTGGGAGAGGGATTTGTGGAGGGGGAACTGGGAAGGGGAATATCATTTGTGATGTAACAAATGGAATAATTAATTTAAAAAATTGATTATAAAATAAGAAATGTGAGAACTCCTGCCTGGTGCTATACATCTAGCCAACTACCCAAGGCTGGAAAGGTGATAGACCCTAGAAAAGAACTTACTAGTACCAGTTCCTAAATCAACCTCACTTCTAGCTGTGTTCTGTATATTCATCCTTCTAGTCACAGGTAAATGTAGCTCTCCACCTTGTCAAGGGAGATGTTTTGTGCAGCATGCAGATGTCACTGTAGAAATGCAGAATTGGATAAAATGCAGGGAACTGACTGGGGAATGCAGTCCCAGCCATCAAATCTACAGTGCAACTCTTAACCCAAGGCTCAGGCTACATTTCAAAAGACAGAGCAGAAAGATGACCAGGACTCCTGCTGTTGGATAGTGTCTGTAGACATGGCAGGAGGCAGTATCATGAAATCCTAATGTATAGTCAGCTGATTAAGACCTGAGTAATGACCACATCACTTGACATGCAAATATGGAAGCGGGAAATTTCAACAACGATTTTGCAAGAGCCTACCACTAGAAATACTACAAACAATTAGAAGGGGCGCTCAGTTTTCTCTAGAGATGAGCCCCTGGTAGGTTAATGTTGCAGCCACCAGCAAGCTACATACAGACAGTGGATGGGGTCTTCTGGAACAGGAGAAGGGACCTGTTGTAAATTAAGAGAATTGGACAGTGAGAGTGAAAGACCCCCAGAGCTCAGGAGACCCTCACTCAAGTCTCGGGATGATGTGACCACCCAATAACTCACAAGAGACCGATCTTGCTGCAATCACATAAGGTTTATTGGGGATAGACCGGTACCGGGGTCGATCTCGTGACCTTGCAGGCCAGAGGAGTTCGACCCCGAACACAAAAAGTGAGGGGTATTTAAAGGGAAAAACTACAAACTGGGGGCGGGGAGAGGGTTACCAAGGAAACATAACATAAAAACAGTAGAAAATTCCAGAGGGATCCAACCCAAGGTATTCAGTTAGGGAGGGGAACATATTCCTTCTAGGAACGTAATCTTCATCTATTGGTTGGCAGGGTGGAGAGCCTTGGCAGGGTGGAGAGCCGCATAAACCAGTAGACCTTCATTCCTAGTTCTGCCCTCATTGTGGATCAGTCAGGAGGGGCAGGTCTCGGGAACCAGAGCCCTGAGGCTGAGTTAGCCAAGTTCCTGGAACTGGCTACTCCAGTTTTTTGGCTTGTTACAGAGGTTTTCCATACCCTCTTTTAGGTAAAGGTTATACATTATACATACATTCCTATTAAAAGCCCTCATTTTAAATTCTAAAATTCTCCAGCCTTTTGTTAGGAATAAATAAAAATGGGACCGAGGTATGGTTTTTGGTTTTCACTCATAGTCCAAAGTGTATTATCAAACTGAGAAATCAAGCAGGCAGGCAAAATTCCGCCCTCAGTCTGCCAGTATCCCATGGCCAAATTAGCATCTGGATGCTTGTCTTGAATACAGGTGAAGAGAGTCCACAGGGTGAAGCTGTTAGCAGGAACTTCTTGGAGGCAGAGAAGTGGCAGGAACAAAAGGGCTTTGTTTAAGTCAGGAAGCCTCTCCCTAGGTGGGCAGGCTGCTTGTGGCAAGGCAAGGTCTGAGACAGCCAGCTTTTGGCTGAAGGAGGTTACAGGTTACCCAACTCCACGTGTGTATTTTTAACCATTTATGTATCTGAGTAACACTAAGTGATGTGTATGTATGTACACATCATACATATATACATGTGTGTTTTTGTGTGTCTGTATATATATATATATATTATGCATTTAAGTGGGAGTTGGAGGGCCATGGTAGGATTTGGACGAAGGGGAGATATAGGGATGGAAATGACATGAATATAGTGAATTCATATGTGAAATTCTAAAGAAAATAAATGTTTTAAATTAAAAAAGCAAATGAAAAAAATATGCAAACACTTGGTAAAGGCAAGAACAGGAAAAAGACCAAAAACCCCTTAATATATTAAAAATATAATAATAAAATAAAGGAAAACATGATCAAATTAGTCATGGTTTATTTCAGACTCTATAACATTAGAATCAGGTAGGTCTTCTTAGGGGTAGAAGGCTGTGTCTGGAGTCCATGTTAGGTTCTTCTTAGTTCCTGTCACCTACGTTGGTACTCTATCTTAGCCGAGGGTCACGTTGGTAAAGGAAGGGTTGTCGGTATCACAGCTGCATTTAAGTTCAGAAACTTACATTCTTTGCACTGTGGCAACAGTTGACTGCTGTGATGAATTGTAGTTTTGTCACTGACTATGTGCCTACTGGCCTCAAAGGTCACACCACAGGAATGGCAAGCCTCCAAGCCAAGTGGGATGCCTCAAGTGGCTCAGAGAGTACAGCCAACAGAGCACTGGCATTTTGCATTGGAAATAGAGGGAACCTGGCACTTTGCCTGCTGGTCTCAGCACTTTCAGTGTCTAGCTGTTGAAAACCCTGTGGGAAGGAGTTAGCTGTAGAAATCAAACAGTTTGCTGGATGTAGGCCCAAGGTTGGTACTCTTAGCAGGCAGCAAAACATATGTCACATTAAGATATCCTCAGAGGCTGAGAAACTCTCTTGCTACAGGCTCAGAAGTATGAGGTTCTGCAGCAATCCATAGGTAGTATGATTCACAATTCACCTCAAACACCAAGCCACTGAGCAAAAAGGGCCTTCTATCACTCAAGCTCACTACTGCTTAAACTTCTGAGCTGATCTCCATATGCCTTTCTTCCACTCTATTACGGTTTCTTAGGTGGTCTTCTTGCCTACATACTGGGTCAGAGTGTCCCTAGATACTCTCATTTATGATAGTTCTTTTTTAAAATTTTATTTAAAGCTTATTATTTTATATGTATGAGTGTTTCATCTGTATGTATGTTTGTATTGAAAGACTGAATTTAGAAATTTGGAAAAAGCATGTTAATGGAAATGCATTAATGTATAACCTTTACTTAAAGAAGGCATAGGAAGTCTCTGTAACGAGCCAGGAAGGTGGACCGGTCAGTTCCAGGAACAAGATAGCAGTCAGCTATCAAGAAGATAACATTGCCCAGAATAAGGAACAGGATAGCGGTCAGTCATTAAGAAGATAGCATTGACTAAACAACAGGATCTAATTAGTCCTAGGAGCAGTCAGCCATTAAGAAGATAGTGTTGACCAAACCACATTCCTCTAGACAATGAGTGTGCAGGATGACTTCCTTGTGACCAGACTCAGCTAGGTAGTGGGTTGCTTTGGAATTTTCCATTGTTCCCTTGTTATGTTTCCCTGGTAACCCCTTTACCCCCCCCTAGTTTGTGGTTTTTTTTCTTTAATACCGCTTACTCCTCTTGCTAGTGGTCGAACTCCTCTGGCCTGCCAGGCTATGAGTTCGATCCCAGATCTGGAATAAACCTCATGTGATTACAGCAAGTTTGGTCTCTCATGAGTCATTGGGTGGTTGCCTCATCCCGAGACTTGAGTAAGGATCTCCCCAGTTCTGGGGTCTTTCAGTATACCATGTATGTATCTGTTGCCTGAGAATTCTGGCCAGAAGAGAGCATTGGATCTTCTGGAACTGGAGGTACAGATGGCTGTGAGTCACCATGATTCAAGAAATTGAACCTACGTCCTTTAGAAGTGCAGTTAGTGCTCTTCACCACTGAGCAATCTCTCCAGCCCCAATCTTAAAGGATAGGCCCTCTGCAAGTTAGGAGAATAATATGATGGGCTTTTCTTTCCCAGTGCTGAGATGCTGTTAGGAAGAAGTTTCTGTCCTGAAGAATCCATGCAATGGGTTTTAGCCTTGTGAGAATTATTGGTTTCTACTGCATTAAAGACTGTCAGTTTCTTGCCACCAGTCACTCTGTTATATCTTAGAACTGTGGCTTTGATGTTCTCCTACCTACATTCTAAGAGCCTAGGGTGAAACTGCAGACTGTTTACAGCTTTTCTGTGTTGCCTTCCTGTTATTTTCTGAGCTTTAAATTGTCCTTGACTTCAGTTCCTAAATCTTAGTACTCTTTTTTCTATTGCTTTTTAGAATATAATCTCTCCTTTGTTACATGGATTCATCTCATTCACAGAGTCAGATGGAGAAACCCACAAAGCTGCCATATTACTCCTGATGTCACTGCTGGAACATCCAAAAATTGCACAGCTATTACACAGTTAATTAATTAAACTAAGGGTAAACAATGGCATCTAAAACATTAGAAAAGTATAATAAATCAGACCCAAAGCAGTACATGTTATATGATTTCACTTACAAACACGGGAAAGAGCCTCAACAAATAATTTTCTACACTGACAATTCATTTCCTCAAAAGTAGATTGCAATATGAAGGAAGAAGGATTAGTTTTGCTCATGGTTCATGGCATAGAAGGCATGAGAGCTGGTGTGGTTCAGTTTATGCCCACAGAAGTATGAAGTAGCTACTCATATAATGGTGGATAACCATGAGACAGAAAGCTCTCTGCCAAAAGAGATGGGAATTATCTTTAAATTATCTTCAATAATATTGTGCATTCTTCATTCAGTTATTATCATATCTAAAAAGCTCTATAACTTCTCTAAACACTAATGCTAGTTGCAAACCCAATGTGTAAACACTTAAACCTCTGAGGGACATTTTACACTCAAGCTATAGTAGAGTGTAATGGAAAGATGAAAAGAAATAGGCTTGCACTTAATCCATACGATAGAAAATCTAAAGCACTTGGTGACTAAAATGGTGTAGTTAATGATTACCTTAGTAGTTTGTACACTGAATTATTTGGTGACCATTTTTCTTGAATCAAAAAATTTGGAAAGAGTTCTAGGCTTAGAGATGGAGTTGTGAAGCTTAGTCTTAGACTTGAATATGTTAACTGTAAAGATACTTAAGACATACCTTTAATTCTTTCATCAATTTTCATATCAGGTCATTTTTTTTGTTTTTGTTTTTTGTTTTTATAATAGAGCTGTCTGAGTCCTTTAAATATTTCCCTGTACAGCTGAATAATAAATAGTCCATTTTCATATGAACTAAACTTTTGTTATCCATTTATCAGTTGATAGACATCTAAGAGGATTCCATTTTCTGACGTTTGTGAATAGAGTAGCAATGGATAGGGTGACTTTTATGGGAGGTAAACATAGAACAGTAATATAGAGGCGTAAGGTTAATTAATGGAAAAGTGGGGTTTAAGTTAGGGTGGGGAAATGGGAAGGCAAAGAGAGGAAGGAATATAGTTAGAAATGAATAAAACTGAACATATTTAAAAATTATGTGGATATAGTTTATCATAGGATAATGAATTATAGAAATACATCTGTGGTAGACCATTGAGTCCATTTGAGATATGACAAGGAATCATACAGCTGGAGTGCATTAGATCTAGTTCTAATTATTTTGAAGAACTTACACACTGATTTTCAAGGTGATTGTGCCAATTTTTATTCCCATCCCATGAATACATGTTACTCATTCCTAACATCCATATCACCATATTTTTCACTTGAAAAAACTGAGTTTGGATGCCAAAGCATCCACAGGAGCCAGGGTAGCTTCATTTAAAAGTGGTACAAGGGAGCCTGAATAGCCACACACAGAAGAGTAAAATGAGTCCCCTGTCTGTATAGCCCTGCCAAAACCCAGCCAAAATTGGCTTCAAAGGCCTTCATGTTCCACATCAACATCTGAACCAACTAGAGGGCACCATAGAAAAAAGACTTCAAGCTTTAACCCAGGGATTCTGGTGAGATCTGCCATTCTCTCTCCAGTGACTTTTAAAGGTGGGACTAGCCAGGAGGCACAGGCCTCACAAGTGGCAGAGTAGCTGGGACAGGATCCTCTCAATCTCTGTCACCTAGGTTTGGTGGCAGGGGATCCGCAGCCCTCTCTGCCCCTTCCCTGCTAGCAGAGGGCCTGCCTTCAGGGAGTGCTTTAACCCAGGGACTCTGGTGAGATCTTCCATTCTCTCTCAGGTGACTTTCTAAGGCTGGACCAGCCAGGAGGCACAGGCCTCACAAGTGGCAGAGCAGCTGGGCAGGATCTTCTCAACCTCCGTCCACACCTAGGAGGGACAGCAGATCCACAGCCCTCTCTGCACCTTTCCCACAAGTGGAGATCCTGTCTCCAGGGTGTGCTCTGACCCCAGGACTCAGGACAGACAACTGATCCACAGATCTGAGCCTGAGTTTTACCAGAGGAAAGCTGATCTCCCAAAAGAGCTGACACAGGCTTACAGACCCACAGGAGGAAAAAGCTCTAGTCAAGACAGCAAGAACATCTAACACTAGAGATCAACAGATGGCGAAAGGCAAACACAAGAATCTTACCAACAGAAACCAAGACTACTTGGTACCAGAAACTAGTACTCCCATCACAGCAAGTCCTGGATATCCCCAAACACTGGAAAAGATTTGGATCTAAACTCATATCTTACGATGGTGATAGAGGATTTTAAGAAGAACATGAATAACTCCCTTAAAGAAATACAGGAGAACACAGGTAAAGAGGTACAAGCCCATAAAGAGGACACAAAAAAATCCCTTAAAGAATTACAGGAGATCACAAGTAAACAAGTAGAAGCCCTTAAAGAGGAAACAAAAAATACCTTAAGGAATTACAGGAAAGCACAAACAAACAGGTGAAGGAATTGAGCAAAACCATCCAGGACCTAAAAATGGAAGTAGAAACCATTAAGTAATCACAAAGAGAGACAACTCTGGAGTTCCAAATCTTAGGAAAGAAGTCAGGAAACAGATGCAAGCATCACCAACAGAATGCAAGAGATAGAAGAGAGAATCTCAGGCGCAGAAGATACCATAGAAAACATTGACACAACAGTCAAAGAAAATGCAAAATGCAAAAACCCCAAACATCCAGGAAATCCAGGACACAATGAAAAGTCCAAACCTAGGGATAATAGGAATAGAAGAAAGTGAAGACCTCCAACTTAAAGGGCCAGTAAATATCTTCAACAAAATTATAGAAGAAAATTTCCCTAACCTAAAGAAATTGATACTGATGAACATTCAAGAAGCCTATAGAATGCCAAATAGATTGGACCAGAAAAGAAATTCCTCCCACCACATAATAGTCAAAGCACCAAATGCACAAAACAAAGAAAGAATACTAAAAGCAGTAAGGGAAAAATGTCAAGTAACATATAAAGGCAGGCCTATCAGAATTATACCAGACTTCTCACCAGAGACTATGAAAGCTAGAAGATCCTGGGTAGATGTCATAAAGACCCTAAAAGAACACAAATACCAG
This sequence comes from Mastomys coucha, assembly GCF_008632895.1. Classification (NCBI taxonomy): domain Eukaryota; kingdom Metazoa; phylum Chordata; class Mammalia; order Rodentia; family Muridae; genus Mastomys; species Mastomys coucha. The sequence goes on along the minus strand of NW_022196894.1, from coordinate 56,789,014 downwards.
CCCAGGCTACTATACCCAGCAAAACTCTCAATCACCAGATGGAGAAACCAAAGTATTCCATGACAAAACAAAATTCACACAATATATTTCCACAAATCCAGCCCTTCAAAGAGTAATAAATGGAAAACTCCAACACAAGGAGGGGAACTATATCTCTGAAACAGCAAAAATGTAAACTTCCGACAAAACTAAAAGAAGATAGCCAGAACAGAATTCCAACTTGAACAACTAAAATAACAGGAAACAACAACTACTTCTCCTTAATATCTATTGATATGAATGGACTCAATTCCCCAATAAAAAGACATAGACTATCAGACTGTATACGTAAACAGAACCCAACATTTTGTTGCATACAGGAAACCCACCTCAGTGACAAAGACAGACACTACCTCAGAATAAAAGGCTGGAAAACAATCTTCCAAGCCAATGATCCCCCGCCCCCAAAAGCTGGAGTAGCCATTCTAAAATCGAATAAAATCAACTTTCACCCTAAAGTGGTCAAAAAAGATAAGGAGGGACACTTCATATTCATCAAGGTATGATCTACCAAGATGAACTCTCAATTCTGAACCTCTATGCTCCATATCAAAGGGCATATACATTCCTACAAGAAACTTTATTAAAGCTCAAAGCACACATTGTACCCCACACAATAATAGTGGGAGATTTCAACACTCCACTCTCTGCAATGGACAGATCATGGAAACAACTAAACAAAGACAGAGTGAGACTAGCAGAAGTTATGAAACAGATTTAACAGATATCTATAGGACTTTTTATCCTAAAACAAAAGGATATACCTTCTTCTCAGCACCTCATGGTACCTTCTCCAAACTGACCATATAATTGGTCACAAATCAGGCCTCAACAGATACAAGAAGACTGAAATAATTCATTGCATTCTGTCAGATCACCATGTATTAAAGCTGCTCCTCAATAACAACATAAACAATAGAATGCCCACATACATGTGGAAGCTTAACAAAACTCTACTCAATGATAACTTGTTCAAGGAAGAAATAAATAAAGAAATTGAAGACTTTCTAGAGTTTAATGAAAATGAAGCCACAACATATCCAAACTTATGGGACACAATGAAAGCAGTCCTAAGAGGAAAACTAATAGCTTTAAGTGCCTCCAAAAAGAAACTGGAGAGAGCATACACCAGCAATCTGACAGCACATCTGAAAGCTCTAGAACAAAAAGAAGCAAATTCACCCAAGAGGAGTCAAAGGCAGGACATAATCAAACTCAGGGCTGAAGTCAACCACATAGAAACAAACAACAACAAAAAAAAAACTGTACAAAGAATCAACCAAACCAGGAGCTGGTTCTTTGAGAAAATCAACAAAATAGATGAACCATTAGCCAGACTATGTAGAGGGCACAGAGATAGTATCCTAATTAAAAAGATCAGAAATGAAAAGGGAGACATAACAGCAGACACTGAGGAAATCCAAAAAATCATGAGATCCTACTACAAAAGCCTATGCTCAATAAAACTGCAAAACCTGGATGAAATGTACAATTTTCTAGACAGATATCAGGTACCAAAGTTAAATCAAGACCAGATCAATGATCTAAACAGTCCCATATCTGCTAATAAAATAGAAACAGTCATTAATAGTCTCCCAACCAAAAAAAAAAAAAAAGCCCAGGACTATATGGGTTTAGTGCAGAGTTTTATCAGACCTTCAAAGAAGACCTAATACCAACACTCCTCAAAATATTCCACAAAATAGAAACTGAAGACACTCTACACAATTCATTCTATGAAGCCAGAATTACTCTTATACCTAAACCACACAAAGACCTAGTGAAGAAAGAAAACTTCAGATCAATTTCCCTTATGAATATCGATGCAAAAATACTCAATAAAATTCTTGCAAACAAAATCAAAGAATATATCAAAACGACCATTTACCATGATCTAGTAGGCTTTATCCCAGGAATGCAGGGATGGTTCAATATATGGAAATCCATCAACGTAATTCACTATATAAACAAACTCAAAGAAAAAACGATATGACCATCTCATTAGATGCTGAGAAAGCATTTGACAAAATCCAAAATCCCTTCATTATAAAAGTCTTGGAAAGATCAAGAATTCAAGGCCCATACTTAAACATAGTAAAAGCAATACACAGCAAACTAGTAGCCAACATCAAACTAAATGGAGAGAAACTTGAACCAATCCCACTAAAATCAGGGACTAGACAAGGCTGCCCACTCTCTCCCTACCTATTCAATATTGTACTTCAAGCCTGAGCCAGAGCAATTAGACAATGAAAGCAGATCAAAAGGATATGAATTGGAAAGGAAGAAGTCAAATTATCACTATTTGCTGATGATATGATAGTATAGTTAAGTGACCCCAAAAAAATCTATCAGAGAGCTCCTAAACCTGATAAATAACTTCAGCAAATAGCTGGATATAAAATTAACTCAAGCAAATCAGTGATCTTCCTCTACACAAAGGATAAACAGGTAGAGAAAGAAGTTAGGGAAACAATACCCTTTACAATTGTTACAAATAATAGAAAATACCTTGGTGTGACTCTAATTAAGCAAGTAAAAGGTCTTTTTGACAAGATCTTCAAGTCTCTGGAGAAGGAAATTGAAGAAGATCTCAGAAAATGGAAAGATCTCCCATGCTCGTGGATTGGCAGGATTAATATAGTAAAAATGGCCATCTTGCTGAAAGCAATCTACTGATTCAATGCAATCCCCATCAAAATTCCCACTCAATTTTTCACAGATTTAGAAAGAGCAATTTGCAAATTCACCTAGAATAACAAAAAACCCAGATTAGCCAAAACTATTCTCAACAATAAAGGAAGCTCTGGTAGAATCATCATCCCGGACCTTAAGCTATACTACAGAGCAATTGTGATAAAAACTGCATTGTACTGGTACAGTGACAGGCAACTATATCAATGGAAGGCCCAGAAATGAACCCACATACTTATGGTCATTTGATCTTTGACAAAGGAGCTAAAGCCATAAAGTGTAAAAAAGACAGCATTTTCAACTAATGGTGTTGGCTCGACTGGCAGTTACCATGTAGAAGAATGCAAATTGATCCATTCCTATCTCCTTGTCCAAAACTCAAGTCCAATTGGATCAGGGACCTCTATGTCAAACCAGATACACTGAACCTAATAGAAAAGAAAGTGGGGAAGAGCCTAGAGCACATAGGGATAGGGGAAAATTTCCTGAACAGAACACTAATAGCTTATGCTCTAAGATCAAGAATTGACAAATAGGACCTCATAAAGTTGCAAAGCTTCTGTAAGGCAAAAGACACTGTCAATAGGACAAAATGGCAACCAACAAACTGGGAAAAAATCTTTACCAGTCCTATATGTGTTAGAGGGCTAACATCCAATATATACAAAGAAGTCAAGAAGTTAGACTCCGGAGAAGCAAATAACCCTATTAAAAATGGGGTACAGAGCTAAACAAAGAATTCTCAACTGATGAATACCGAATGGTTGAGAAGCACCTAAAGAAATGTTCAACATCCTTAGTCATCAGGGAAATGCAAATCAAAACAACCCAGTGATTCCACCTTACACCCATCAGAATGGCTAGGATAAAAAAACTCAGGTGACAGCAGATGCTGGTGAGGTTGTGGCAAAAGAGGAACACTCCTTCATTGCTGGTGGGATTGCAAGCTGGTACAACCAGTCTGGAAATCAGTTTGGTGGTTCCTCCAGAAATTGGACATAATTCTACCAGAGGACCCAGCTATACCACTCCTGGGCATATACCCAGAAGATGCTCCAACATGTAATAAGGACACATGCTCCACTATGTTCATAGCAACCTTATTTATAATAGCCAGAAACTGGAAACAATCCCGATGTCCCTCAACAGAGGAATGGATACAGACATTGTGGTACATCTACACAATGGAGTACTACTCAGCTATTAAAAACAATGAATTTATGAAATTTTTAGGGAAATGGATGGATCTGGAGAATATCATCCTGAGTGATGTAACCCAATCACAAAAGAACACACATGGTATACACTCACTAAGTGGATATTAGCCCAGAAGTTTGGAATACTCGAAGTACATTCCTCAAACCACAAGAAACTTAAGAAGGAAGACCAAAATGTGGACATTTCATTCCTTCTTAAAAGGTGAAACAAAATACCCACGGAAGGAATTGCAGAGACGAACTATGGAGCAGAGACTGAAGGAAGGACAATCCAGCCTGATATAGCTGTCTCCTGAGAGGCTCTGACAGTACCTGACTAATACAGAAGTAGAGACTCACAGCCATCTATTGAACTGAGTACGGGGTCCCCAATGAAGGAGTTAAAGAAAGGACCGAAGGAGCTGAAAGTTTTGCAGCCCCTTAGGATGAACAATAATATGAACTAACCCTCAGAGCTCCCAGGGACTAAACCACCAACCAAGGAGTACACATGGTGGGACTGATTGCTCTGGCAGCATGTGTATAGTAGAGGATGGCCAAGTCAGTCATCAAGGGGAGGAAAGCCCCTTAGTCCTGTGAAGGTTCTGTGCCCCATTGTAGGGGAGTGCCAGGGCCAGTAAGTGGGAGAGGGTGGGTTAGCAAGCAGGGGGAAGAGGGAGGGAACAGGGTTTTTGTTCTTGTTGTTGTTGTTGTTTTTTTTTTTTTT
>NW_022196894.1:56782071-56784282 GCF_008632895.1 Mastomys coucha | reverse complement strand
GAGGGGAAACTGGGAAAGGAGAAATCATATGACATGTAAAGAAAGAAAATATCTAATAAAAAATAAACTAAATAAAAAAACTGAGTTTGATAGATTCAACTCAAAATTATATAATACTTCATAAAATTACTAATCAATACTTTTCAAGTTATTTTATAACATAGACAAGGAAGGACCTCTTCAAAAGTTATTTTTAAAAAGCTATTATTACTCTGTTATGCAAAGCAGACCCCCCAAAACTGACAAAAACTCATCAAGAAAACTGGAACTATAGGTGTATCTTTTTCATGAACAGAGATGAAAAATTCTCAGTAAACAACTTGAAAACTGAATTCAAGAATATACAAAAACCCAGACCCGGAGAGATAAACTGTGATTGTTTTCTCTCATTCATGGATGCTAGCCTTGAATCTTTAAATTCATATATTTCATTTGAAATATTCATAGAAATCAGGGAGTTAACATGAGACTTGGATAGGGTGACTTTTATGGGAGGGAAACATAAAACAGTAGTCTAGAAGCTTAAGTTTAATTAGTGGAAAAGTGGGGTTTAAATTAGGGTGGGGAATGGGAAGGCAAAGAGAGGAAGGAATATGGTTAGAAATTAATAAAACTGAACATATTTAAAAATTATGTAGATATAGATTAGCATAGGATAATGAATTATAGAAAATTATCTTATAATGAGTGACAATGCTCCCACTAGATACCCTAGGCTAACAAATAAAAACCTAGTGCTAAGAATGGGTTACCTATTTTTATTGCTATTCATCAGTTGAGAGACACCCAGGCCAATTCCCTTTTATGACTCTTGTGAATACTGGAGTTGTTGTCCAGTTAAGTCCTATAGACCACCCAACATGATAGAGTACTGGTAATATTATTGGTTGTCTTCCAAAACATGGCAGTGAGATCATGTTACTGAAGACATCATAAACTCAAATCACAGAATGTGGAGGTATCAAACTGGCACTGACCTAGAAGCTTCATTCCTACTGGCTAGTTTTCATAGAGCTAGAAAGTGCTGTGCATTCTACTAGAGGAGAAATGGAATCAACTGTTAATCCTGAATGCTACATAATGACTGGCTTTACAAGGCATGCACATTGGTGTAACAGTGGCAAAAACATCATGAGAGTAACCAAGCACTTTCTGAGTAGATTTAAGTCCTACTTCTCAAGATGAAAACTGTACTTGGCTTTACTGTATTTTTCCAAGAACTTGTGACTGGTCAAATTGTAGGCCATATGGAAGAACCTGTTAGTATTATTCTGATAGACAGACACGATATTAATCTGACTTCTAGGGACTTATCGCTATACCCATAGATTAACATACCACTCAGTCCTCTACAGAGATGTTTCTATTTACAATTGGTGGTGATTAACATAGAGACTTACACTAGATCAAAGTGCACAGACTAAGAGACTGTGGAACTCTTTGTCCTAAATGGAGCATCTATATAATACAACATCCTCCTAAGACTTAGGGAATATTGTGGAAAAGTGGGTAGAAAACTCTAAGGGCCAGAATTACTGGATGAATACATAGAAACAGTGTTCCCATAGAAGGAAGAACAAAATGAACCAACCAGTACTCCCAGAGCTCCCAGGGACTAAACCACCAACCAAAGAGTACACAAGGAGGGACTCAAGGTTTCAGCTGCATATGTAGCAGAGGATGGGTACACATCCATGAGGGCACATCAATGAGAGGAGAGGCACTTCAGCTCCTTGGGTCCTTTCTCTAGCTCCTCAATTGGGGGCCCTGTGCTCAGTTCAGTGGATGGCTGAGAGCATCCACTTCTGTATTTGTCAGGCACTGGCAGATCCTCTCAGAAGACAGGTATATCAGGCTCTTGTCAGTAAGCACTTGTTAGCATCCACAATAGTGTCTGGGTTTGGTAACTGTATATGGGATGAATCCCCAAGTGGGGCAGTCACTGGATGACCTTTCCTTCAGTCTCTGCTCCATACATTGTCTTTGTAACTCCTCCCATGAGTATATTGTTCCCCCTTCTAAGAAGGACTGAAGTATTCACAACGTGGTCTTCCTTTTCCCCCTCTTTCTCCTCCTCCTCCTTCTCCTTTTTCCTCCCCCTCCTCCTTCCCCTCCTACTCCTCCTCTTGGTGCTCTTCTTCTCCTTCTTCTCCTTCTTCTCCTTCTTCTCCTTCTTTTCCTTCTCCTCCTCCTCCTCCTCCTCCTCCTCCT
>NW_022196894.1:56755550-56781994 GCF_008632895.1 Mastomys coucha | reverse complement strand
GAACTCACTCTGTAGACCAGGTTGGCCTTGAACTCAGAAATCCACCTGCCTCTGCCTCCTAAGTGCTGTGATTAAAGGCATGTCCCACCACTACCTGGCTGATCTTCCTTCTTCTTGAGCTGCATGTGGTCTTTGAATTGTATCTTGGGTATTCCGATCTTCTGGGATAATATTCACTTATCAATGAGTGCATACCATGTGTGTTCTTTTGTTATTGGGATACCTCACTCAGGATGATATTTTCTAGTTTCATCCATTTGCCTAAGATTTTCATGAATTAATCATTTTTAATAGCTGTGTAGTACTCCATTGTGTAAATGTACCACATTTTCTGTATCCATTCTTCTGTTGAAGGACATCTGTGTTATTTCTAGCTTTTGGCTATTATATATAAGACTACTATGAACATAGTGGAGCATGTGTTCTTATTACATGTTGGAGCATCTTCTGGATATATACCCAGGAATGATATTGCTGCATCCTCAGGTATTATTATATCCAATTTTCTGAGGAATTGCCAAACTGATTTCCAGAGTGGTTGTACCAGCTTGCAATCCCACCAGGAATGAAGGAGTGTTCTTCTTTCTCCACATCCTTGCCAGCATCTGCTGTCACCTGAGTTTTTGATTTTAGTGGTTCTGATTGGTGTGAGGTGGAATCTCAGGGTTGTTTTGATTTGCATTTTCCTGATGACTAAGGATGTTGAACATTTCTTTAAGTGCTTTTCAGCCATTCAGTATACCTCAGTTGAAAATTTGTTGTTTAGCTCTGTGCCCCATTTTAATAGGGTTATTTGTTTCTCTGGATTCTGCCTTCTTGCGTTCTTTGTATATATTGGACTTTAGCCCTTTATCGGATGTAGTGTTGGGTCAAAATATCATTATTTGCAGATGATATGATAGTATACATAAGTGATCCCAAAAATTCTACCAGAGAACTCCTAAACCTGATAAACAATTTCAGCAAAGTGGCTGTATATAAAATTCACTCAATCAAATCAGTGGCCTTCCTCTCCTGAAAGGATAAACAGTCTGATAAACAAATCAGGGAACAAACACCTTTCACAGTAGTCACAAATAATATAAAATACGTTGATGTGATTCTTACTAAGGAAGTGAAAGGTCTGTATTGCAAGAACTTCAAGTCTCTGAAGAAAGAAATGAAAGAAGAATGCAGAAGATTGATAGATCTCCCATGCTCATGGATTGGCAAGATTAATATAGTAAAAATTGCATTCTTGCCAAAAGCAATCTACAGATTGTATGCAATCCCCATCAAAATTCCAACTCAATTCTTTATAGGGTTAGAAAGAACAATTTGCACATTCATCTGGAATAACAAAAATCCCAGGATAGAGAAAACTATTCTCACCAATAAAAGAACTCTCAAGCTGTACTACAGAGCAATCATGATAAAAACTGTATAGTATTGGTACAGAGACTGGCAGGTAGATCAATGGAGTAGAATTGAATACCCAGAAATGAACCCACATAACTATAGTCACTTGATCTTTGGTAAAGGAGCTAAAAGTATTCATTGGAAAGAAGATAACATTTTCAACAAATGGTGCTGTTTCAACTGGTGGTCAGCATGCAGAAGAATGCAAATTAATCCTTTCTTATCTCCTTGTACTAAGCTCAAGTCTAAGTGGATCAAGGACATCCACATGAAATCAGATACACTGAAACTAATAGAAAAGAAAGTGGGGAAGAGCCTAGAGCACATGGACACAGGGGAAAGTTTACTAAACAGAATATCAATAATTTGTGTGCTAAGATCAAGAACTAATAAATGGGACCTCATGAAATTGCAAAGCTTCTGTAAGGCGAAGGACACTATCAATAGGATAAAACAGCAACCAACAGGTTGGGAAAAGATCTTAATCTTTCTTAACATCTATTATTGGATAGACTTTTCTTTCATTACTTTGTATTCTTGGCACCAGTGCTGAAAAACATTGATCTTATGTAAGTGAGTTTACTTCTGTTAGTGTATGTTTATTTATTTATTTATTTGTTTGTTTAATGTCCATAATGTGTTTTGGTAGCAACATCTTTATTGTATATTTCAAATTAGTGAATATGACTATTTCATATTCAATATTGTTCTTTTTTCCCTAGTGATTTATTATATATATTAGTAAGGGTCCTCTAGAGTCACAAACTTATGGGTAGTCTCTATGAAGTAAGGGAATTTGTTGATGACTTACAGTCTATAGTCTAACTCCCCAACAATGATCATCAGCAGCTGTGAATCAAAGTCCAAGGATCTAGCAGTTCCTCAATCCCACAAGGCAAGCAGGCGAAGCAGAATCTTCCTTCCTCCAATGTCCTTAAGTAGGTCTCTCCAGCAGAAGGTGTGGCCCAGATTCAGACTAAAGGTGCTTTGTCCAAGATGACCTTCAACTCAGAGATCTTGTTGCTTTAGTCTCCTGGGATTCATAGCCACTGTGCCTCAAGATCTTCATGCCAAGATTCAGGTCAGAAATTTGTATCTCCCAGACCCAAGATCAGGATCACAGGTGAGCCTTCCAATTCTGGATTGTAGTTCATTCCAGATATAGTCAAGTTGACAACCAGGAATAGCACCTACACTATGTGAAGTCTTTTGTGGCTCTACACAAATTTTAGATTGATTTTATTTTTTATAAAAAGAAAGAGGAAGGTGGTACATGGGAGAGCTTAGAGGGAGGGAAAGGAAGGGGGAAAGTAATCAAAAATATTATTATTAAAAATAATATTAAATCTTTCTCATAAAATATATGAAAAAGTTTATGAAAAAGTATAAGAAGGCTTTTAAAATTGAGATAGTCTATTTAAGACATTTTAATATAAAATGCAATATGCATTTTGTCATTGTAAGTTCTGTGTAAAAGATATCCATTCTGTTTGCATATACTTCACAGTGATTCAGACTAATATGCATAAGGTCAAATGATTTGTGTCAATAGCCTCCTCAATTACCTTTCAGAAAATTACATGTTAAGAAACATACACATCAAAATTATTCAGAGAAGGCATCCTGCTTCTCTTGTGCTTTAAAAGCAGAAGAAGAACATTAATCAACATTAATCTGTTGATTCAGTGGCAATGGACATATAGGAAATTCAATTTTTCTCTAATTCCATCTTCATTGAGTATTTATTTATTTAACATCCAATATCACCCCCCCTTTAACCAGTCCTATCAATCATACAGATCCTTCCTCCATTTTCCCTCCTCTTCTCCCCAGAGAAGGGGGAGCCTCAACTGAGTATCACCCCACCCTGGCACATCAAGTCTCAGAAGGACTAGGTGCATTCTCTCCCACTGAGACCAAACAAGGCAGCTCATTTAGGGGAACAAGATCCACAGTCAGGCAATAGATTCAGGGACATACTTTAGTTGTTGGCATGACAACCAAGATGCACATCTGCTACATATGTGCCTAGGTCCAGCCCATGCTCATTCTTTGGCTGGTGATTCAGTGTCTGTGAGCCCTCAAGGATCTACGATAGTTGACTCTGTTGACTTTCCTGCTATGTGTCTAATTTCTTTGGATCCCTCAATTCTCCCCTTAACTCTTCCACAAGACTTCCTGAGCTCTATCTAATGTTTGGCTGTGGGTCTCTGCATTTATATCCATTGGCTGTTGAGTGGAGCCTCTCAGAGGACGGTTATGCTAGGTTCTTATCTACAGCATAACAAAGTATCATTAATAATGTCAGGGATTGATTGGTTCTTGCCCTTGGGATGGGTCTCCATTGGTTGGCCATTCTCTCTGTCTCTACTCCATTTTTGTCCCTGCATATCTTGTAGGCAGGGCACATTTTGGATCAAAGATTTTGTGGGTGGGTTGCTATCCTTATCCCTCCACTGGGAGTCTTATCTGGCTACAGGAGGTGGCCCACAGCTAGAAGTCTCAGCTAGAGTCACCCCTGTAGACTCCATGAGGCCTCTCCTGGTTCCAGGTCTCTGGTACATCCTAGAGATGCCTCCCCATGCCAATTCCATTCTCTCTCCTCTGCTCTCCATAACCCTGATCCTGCTCCCAGTCTGTATCACATTTTCTTTATCTTTTCTCTCTGTGGAGAGCAGCCTGAGGAGATGCAGTAGACATAACAGGATTCAGAACAGCAAGTATCCTTGTACTTGGTATTCTTCATTTATATTAATTCTTTCAGATCTAAAAAAGGTAAGGCAATTAGGAAGGAAAATGTCTGTAATAGATTCAAGCTGAAGCATTTATCTGTAAAATGTTAAATGTAAGTTTCACTAAAATATAGCTATACCTACAGTCATATTTCCTTCTTGAATGTCTTCTTGTATTCACTTTCCATTCTCCATAACTTACAGATAACATGAATTACATGTAAAAGTTGATTTTTTTAAAAAATGTACACAATTAAATTTTTTATCACAAATTACCAATAGAATAGCAAATGTTTTAGTTTTACTTCCCTGAACTATCTCTTTTAAAAGAGATGACCAGCTTTCAACATAAATCAAATGATAAAAGAGTATTATATCCCTATTTTATAATCTTTACTTTCTGTCAAGGACAGGAAGGGCTTGATATTTATTCTTTTATTTTAATGTAGCAACAACCTTGTTAAGGTCCTATTATTAAATTTAAAAGTGAGGATACCAAGGTTTAGGGAATTTATTTGATTAGTGTTTTGTTTTAAAGTCTAAACTCTTAACTTTGTAATTTCTCCTGTGGCCCTGTGGCTTAATGAAGAGATCCAGTATTTAGGAATTTGTATTTATGATTGTTTATAAAGATAGGAAGCATAGTTTCAAGTCTTATAGCTCACTTTATGATACCTTGCAATGTTTTTCCTTTATTATATTGAAATTTGTGTAAGTTGTTTTTTTAAAATTACCTTTCTGGTTAATATAGAATTTTACAGTGAAAATATTTCCTATGATTTTATCTTAAATAAGATCAAAATTATATATTAAATTGATAAGTTAAAAGCCCCTAAAAAGTTGTGTCCATAATTAAGTAGTTATGAATACCAGTATAGTGATATGAAATTAGATATTTCGACCAAGTGACCTGAGGACAGAGCACACAAATGTATAAATAACAAAACCTAGGAAAATGACAGTCTTTAACACAGGGCATTAAAAATTGCATAATTTTTCATATTGATAACAATTAAAATGAACTGATATTCCCATTATATAAAAAAATCAACTCAAATTTAGTTAATGATTTAAATAAAGGTTATATCATAGAGGCTACTACTAAAAAGAAGCAACCCCCTATATGTATTATTCTGGACAATCATTTATTGAACAATCCCTGAAAATCATGAGCAAGAAAAGTTAAATTTAGACTAGAAAGTTTCTGCACAAAAATCCTTAAAAATAAACAAGTAACGGTATAACTTACATATAGGATAAAACATATTCAAACCATTAATTTGACAGGTTAGATATGAAAGACATGAAGAACAGAAGCAGGAATATCATGAAAGTGTTTTAAAAGGGAAAGTACAGGATGCAGATATTTTATAAAATGAACGTGTAAAAATGTCTAGCAAATTAAACACACACACATAAGTTTACACCTAGATAGTCTAAAGATTAGGATGAGGTTATTTCATGAATTATAAATATGCTTAAATTAGCAAAAATAATTTGGAACAATATAAACATAATTTAAAAATCATTTTATGCTGGTAGCCATCTGCACCCAGGAGCTAAGCCTGTTCCATAGCCCTCTGTACACAGGTCTCAAAAGGAGAGAGCTAGTCTCCCAGGAGTACTGACACAGGCCTACAGGCCCACAGGAGGGACAATCTCCAGCCAGAGACAGCAAGACCAATTAACATTAGAGATAAACGGATGGAAAAAGGCAAGTGCAAGAACCTTAACAGAAACCAAGGCTACATACGATTATCAGAACCCAGTTCTACCATAGCAAGTCCTAGATACCCCAATATACCGGAAAAGCAAGATTTGGATTTAAAATCGTATCTCATGATACTGATAGAGGATTTTAAGAAAGACATAAATAACTTTCATAAAGAAATAGAGGAAAACACAGGTAAACAGGTAGAAGCCCTTAAAGAAGAAACACAAAAATCTCTTAAAGAATTACAGGAAAACACAACAAAACAGATGAAGGAATTGAACAAAACCATCCACGATATAAAACTGGAAGTTGAAACAATAAAGAAATTATAAAGAGAGACAAGTCTGGAGATAGAAAACCTAGGAAAGTGATCAGGAGTCATAGATGCAAGCATCACCAACAGAATACAAGAAATAGAAGAGAGAATCTCAGGTGCAGAAGATACCATAGAAAACATTGACACAATAGTCAAAGAAAATGCAAAAAGATCCTAACCCAAAACATCCAGGAAATCCAGGACACAATGAGAAGACCAAACTTAATGATAATAGGTATAGAAGAGAGTGAAGATTTCTAACTTAAAAGGCTAGTAAATATCTTCAACAAAATTATAGAGGAAAATTTCCCTAACCTCAAGAAAGAGATGCCCATAAACATACAAGAAGCCTACAGAACTCCAAATAAACTGGACCAGAAATGAAACTCCTCCTGTCAATAATGAAAACACCAAATGCACAAAACAAAGAAAGAATAATAAAAGCAGTGAGGGAAAAAGGTCAAGTATAAAGGCAGACCTATCAGAATTACACCAGACTTCTAGTCAGAGACTATGAAAGCCAGAAGATCCTGGGCAGATGTCATACAAACCCTAAGAGAACATAAATGCCAGCCCAGGCTACTATACCCAGCAAAAACTTTCAGTCACCATAGATGGAGAAACCAAGATATTCCATGACAAAACCAAATTTATACAATATCTTTCCACAAATCCAGTCCTTCAAACGATAATAAATGGGAAACTCCAACACAAGGAGGGAAACTACACCCTAGAAAAAGCAAGAAAATAATCATCTTTTAACACACCAAAAAGAAGATAGCCACATAAACATAATTCCACTTCTCATAACAAAAATAACAGGAAGTAACAATCACCTTTCCTCAATATCTCTTAATATCAATAGACTCAGTTCCCCAATAAAAAGACATAGACTAACAGACTGGATACATAAACAGGACCCAACGTTTTGCTGCATACAGGAAATCCACCTCAGTGACAAAGACAGACACTACCTGAGAGTAAAAGGCTGGAAAACAATCCTCCAAGCAAATGGTACCAAGAAACAAGCTGGAGTAGCCTTCTAATATCAAATAAAATTGACTTTCAACTTAAAATTATCAACAAAGATAAGGAAGTACTCTTCATACTCATCAGAGGAAAAATCTACCATAAGAACTCTTAATTCTGAACATCTATACTCCTAATCCAAGGGCACCCACATTGATAAAAGAAACTTTACTAAAGCTCAAAGCACACATTGTACCTCACACAATAGTAGTGGGAGACTTCAACACCCACTCTCATCAATGGATAGATCATTGAAACAGAAACTAAACAGAAATACAGTGAAACTAACAGAAGTTATGAAGCAAATGGATTTAACCGATATCTATAGAATATTTTATTGTTAAACAATAGAATATACTTTCTTCTCAGTACCGCATGGTACCTTCTCCAAAACTGACCATACAATTGGTCACAAAACAGGCCTCAACAGATATAAGAAAATTGACATAATCCCATGAATCCTATCAGATCACCATGCAAGAAGACTGGTCTTTAATGACAACATATACAATAGAAAGCCCACATACATGTGAAAGCTGAAGAACACTCTATTCAATGATAACTTGGTCAAAGAAGGAATAAAGAAAGAAATTTAAGACTTTTTAGAGTTTAATTAAAATGAAATCACAACATATCCAAACTTATGGGACACAATGAAAACAGTGCTAAGAGGAAAACTTATAGCTCTGAGTGCCTCCAAAAAGAAACTGGAGAGAGCATATGCTAGCAGCTTGACACACACATCTGAAAGCTCTAGGACAAAAAGAAACAAATACAGCTAAGATGAGTGGACAGCAGGAAATAATCAAACTCAAGGCTGAATCAACCAAGTGGAAACAAGAAGAACTGTACAAAGAATCAACCAAACCAGGATCTGATTCTTTGAGAAAATCAACAAGATAGATAAACCCTTAGCCAGTCTAACCAGAGGGCACAGAGACAGTATCCAAATTAATGAAATCAAAAATGAAAAGAGAGGCATAACTATAAAAACCAAAGAAATCCAAAAAGCAACAGATCCTACTACAAAAGCCTACACTCAACAAAACTGGAAAATCTGGATGAAATAGAAAATTTTCTAGACAGATACCAGGTACTGAAATTAAATCAGGGTCAGGTAAATGATCTGAACAGTCTCATAACCCCTAAAGAAATAGAAGCAGTCATTAATAGTATCCCAACCAGAAAAAGCTGACTAACAGATGGGTTTAATGCAGAATTCTATCAGACCTTCAAAGAAGACCTAATACCAATACTCTTCAAACAATTCCACAAATTAGAAACAGAAGGAACATTACCAAATTTGTTCTATGAAGGCACAACTACTCTGGTACCGGAACCACACAAAAACCCAACAAAGAAAGAGAACTTCAGACCAATTTCCCTTATGAATATCGATGCAAAAATGCCTAATAAAATTCTCACAAACCAAATCCAGGAACACATCAAAACAATCATTCATCATGATCAAGTACTTCATTCCAAGGATGCAGGGATGGTTCAACATATGGAAATCCATCAACGTAATCCACTATATAAACAAATTTGAAGACCAAAACAACATGTCATTTCATTAGATGCTGAGAAAGCATTTGACAAAATGCAGCATCCCTTCATGATCCTTCTTCAGTCTTGGAAAGATCAGGAATTCAAGGCTCATATCTAAACATAGTAAAAGCAATATGCAGCAAACCAGTAGCCAACATCAAACTGAATAGAAAGAAACTTGAAGCTATCCCACTAAAATCAGGGACAAGAACAGGCTGCACACTCTTTCCCTACCTATTCAGTATAGTACTGGAAGTCCTAGACAGCAATAAGACAACAAAAGGAGATCAAAGGGTTACAATTGGAAAGGAAGAACTCAAAATATCATTATTTGTAGATGATATGATAAGTATACTTAAGTGACCCGAAAAATTCTGCCAGAGAACACCTAAACCTGATCAACAATTTCAGAAAAGTGGCTGGATATAACATTTACTCAAGCAAATCAGTGGCCTTCCTCTACTCAAAGGATAAACAGGCAGAGAAAGAAATTAGGGAAACAACACCCTTCACAATAGTCACAAATAATATAAAATACCTTGGTGTGACTCTAACTAAGCAAGTGAAAGATCTGTATTACAAGAACTTCAAGTCTCTGAAGAAAGAAATTGAAGAAGAGCTCAGAAGATGGAAAGATTTTCCATGCTCACGGATTGGCAGGATTAATGTAGTAAAAATGTCCATCTTGCCAAAAGAAATCTACAGATTCTATGCAATCCCCATCACAATTCCAACTCAATTCTTCATAGAGTTAGAAAGAGAAATTTGCAAATTCATCTGGAATAACAAAAAACCCAGGATAGAGAAAACTATTCTCACCAATAAAAGAACTTCTGTGGAAATCACCATCCCTGACCTCAAACTATACTAAAAAGCAATTGTGATTAAAAAAAGTGTATGACATTGGTACAAAGACATACAGGCAGGTCAATGGAATAGAATTGAAGACCCAGAAATGAACCCACACACCTATGGTCACTTGATCTTTAACAAAGGAGCTTCCATCCAGTGGAAAGAAGTCAGCCTTTTCAACAAATGGTGCTGGTTCAATTGGAGGTTAGCATGCAGAAGGGTGCAAATTGACCTATTCTTATCTCCTTGTAGAAAGCTCAAGTCCAAGTGGATAAAGGGCCTCCACATAAAACCAGATACATTGAAACTAATAGAAAAGAAAGTGGGGAAGAGCCTAGAGCACATGGGCATAGGGGAAATTTTCCTGAACAGAAAACCAATAGCTTATGCTCTAAGATCAAGAACTGACAAAAGGGACTTCATATAATTACAAAGCTTCTGTAAGGCAATAGGACAAAACAGCAACCAACAGATTGGGAAATGATCTTTACCAATCCTACATCAGATAGTGGGCTAATATTAAATATATACAAAGAACTCAAAAGTTAGACTCCAGAAACCCAAATAAACTTCTTAAAAATGGGATACAGAGCTAAATAAATAATTCTCAGCTGTGGAATACTGAATGACTGAGAAGCACCTAAAGAAAATTTCAACATACTTAGTTTTCAGGGAAATGCAAATCAAAACAACTCTGAGATTCCACCTCACACCAGTCAGACTGGCTAAGATCAAATCTCAGATGACAGCAGATGCTGGAGAGGTTGTGGAGAAAGAGGAACACTCCTACAGTGCTGGTAGGATTGCAAGCTGGTACAAGCACTCTGGAAATCAGTCTGGTGGTTTGTCAGAAAATTGGACATAGTACTACCTGAGGACCCAGCAATACTCATAGGTATATGCCCAGACTATGTCCCATCATATAATAAGGACACATGATTCTCTATATTCATAGTAGCCTTTCTTATAATAGCTAGAAGCTGGAAAGAACCCAGATGTCCCTCAACAGAAGAATGGATACAGAAAATGTGGTACATTCATACAGTGGAGTACTATTCAGCTAGTAAAAATGATGAATTCATGAAATTCTTAGGCAAATGGATGGAACTAGAAAATATCATCCTGAGTGAGGTATCCCAATCACAAAAGAACACACATGGTATGCACTAACTGATAAGTGGATATTAGCCCAAAAGCTCAGAATACCCAAGATACAATTCACAGACCATATGGAGCTAAAGAAGAAGGAAGATCAAAGTATGGATAGTTTGGTCCTTCTTAGAAGTGGGAAAAAGATACCCATGGGAGGATATGCAGAGAAAAAGTGTAGAGTACAGACTGAAGGAAACGCCATCTAGAGACTGTCCCACCTGGGGATTCATCCCATATAAGTTATCAAACCCAGACACTATTGTGGATGCCAACAAGTGCTGTCTGACAGGAGCCTCATATAGCTGTCTCCTGAGAAGCTCTGCCAGTGGCTGACAAATACCGAGGTGGGTGCTGGCAGCCAACCATTGGACTGAACATTGGGTCCCCAAAGGAGGAGTTAGAGAAAGGACTGAAGGAGCTGAAGGGGTTTGCAACCCCATAGGAAGAACAGTAATATTAACCAAGCAGAACCCCCAGAGCTCCCAGGGACTAAACCACCAAACAGAGAGTATACAAGGAGGGACTCAAGGCTTCAGCTGCATATGTAGCAGAGCACGCCTTGTGGATTTTCAATGGGTAGAGTGGCTCTTGGTTCTTTTAAGGCTCAATGCCCCAGTGTAGTGGAATGCCAGGACAGGGAATAGGGAGTGGGTGGGTTGGTGAGCAGGGGAAGTTGGAAAGGGATGGGGGATTTTGGAGGGAAAACCAAGAAAGGGGATAACATTTTAAATGTAAATAAAGGAAATATCTAGATGAACATTTACATTCAGGTGTACATTTACATCCTTCAATTACAGACTGGTCAAAGTGGTTAAAAGTGGGGTATGAGTCAAAATACAGGCAAGGTTTTCCAGGTCCAGTGAGCAGAATATGCCATTTTTACTAATAAAACAGACAAATCAAAAAAATCACTTTATAATTCTAGAAGGCTAAAATGATATTTTTAGTAAAAATAGTATGGCCAGGAAAGTTTATATTTTCAAACTATTGGAATATGAATATAATGAGTATTTAACATTATTGTTTAAATGAAAGTAAAACTATCTGTATATCAAGTTCATGTTTTTATTATTCATTTCACTCATTTATTTGTTTACTTTTCAAATAGTATCCCCCTTCCTGGTTTCCCTTCCACAAATTCCCCATTCCATCCCTCCTCTTCCCCATTTCCTTTGCCTCTATGAGGGTGCTCCTCTACCCTGTCACCCTCTCCGGCCTCACTGCCCTAGCATCCCCCTATGCTGAGGCATCAAGCCTTCATTCGACTGAGGGCCTCCCCTCCTATTGATGTCAGATAAGATCATCCTCTGATACATGTGTACCTGGAGCCATGGATCCCTTCATCGGTTGGTGGTTTATTCTCTGGAAGCTTTGGGTGGTCCAGTTAGTCAATATTGTTCTTCTTATGGGGTTGCAATTCCCTTCAGCTCCTTCATTCCTTCTCCTAGCCCTTTCAATGGGGTCCCTGGGTATGATGGTTGTGAGTATCTTCATCTGTGTTAGTCAGGTGCTGGGAAAACCTTTCAGGGAACATCTATATTAGGCTCTTGTCAGCAAGCTCTTCTTGGCATCAGCAATAGTGCCGGGGTTTGGTATCTGCAGGGGGTGGATCCCTAGGTAGGGTGGATAGACGGGGAACAAAAATGGAACAGAGAATGAAGGAAAGGCTATCATGTTAATTTTTAACAGTATGTTGTTACTAATTCTGTATATGCAAGGGTAAACATACGAATGCTTAGAAGGCAGGAAATAGATATTATGTGTGTTCCCAGATATCATTGAGATTGAAGCAATTTGTTTTCTTTGTGCTTTTACATCATTTCATTGCCTTAAATATTTGATGCCTGCATCAAATACAAAAGGCTTTTCTGAATATATTTGAAAATACGTTAGTGGCAAACTCTAACTAGAATGAACCCCATAAATTTGTGGATTTCATATGTGAGAAATGATTGTACATTGCTAATGGGATCATTCAAGAAGAATTTATCTCAGCATACCAAGGGTGAAAAACAGTCTCATTGCTAGATGAGTTCTCACAAAAGTGGTTAAAAGTAGCAAATACTATCAGAATATTTGGTAGTTGTAAGAAATATGCCTAGTATACATATTATATATATAATGTATATATATTATATTATATACATTGATAGAAATATTCTCCTTATGCATGAAAGTATGTTTGTTGCTTGGAGATGAATTTAGATGGAAAATCTGTTATATCATTTAAAAATATCAATGGAGTAACAGTCCATTTGTCTTAAAATTGACCTATTACTTTAGTTTTTGCAAGAAAGAAAATATAAGTAAAGAAAGTTACAATAGCTTTATTAGCTTGATCTGATGATTAGTGAAGAATGCCCAGCAGATTGGCTTTATTCTACTGGGAGTTATTGCCAGCATTTCGGGAGTTTCAGTGTTTATTTGCCAAACAGAATTGAAGATGGGAAGAAATAAATACCATTCCCTCCAAACTGTGTTTCCTAATGAAAATTGACATGGATAAAACAAGTTTTGGTACCCAGTTCCTGTACTTAAAATGTTCTTCATGAAATCCTTTTCTTGTATCTATGGTGAGCAAACAATATTTTGCTTTATCTTCTTTTAGAAAAGTTAAATGATGCCCAAAGCAAATATGAAGGCCTTTCTAAGTATATCTCAAAACACATGTGGAGATATCTTTTTAGGGGAGTTATCTAATAAATAGAACAGAAAGCAGTTGCAAACAAAAGAGCTACATCCCTATGGAATAACTTAACCTGTTTGTGGACCAAAGATCAGATCACCATCATGAGGTTTTGTCAAGTCCTTGCAGGTAACATCTATGCTATGCTTCTTAATAATAACAATGGGGACTTTCATTTAATTGCATTCTGAGGGGTGTTATATTGTAGAAAACTTGGTATATTATGGTGAAACCTTGAACTAAATGTTTGTGTAAACCATAGATGAAATTGGGACCCAAGTGTTCTGAAAATTTGGGTTATATGTCCTTAGTTAAGGTAACGTAAGAAAACCAATCTATCAAATATTAAACTAATACATAAATGACTTTTACTTAAAAATCTCCCAGAGTCTAAGTGACTTTTAAATTCCTTGGAGGTGTATGACATCTGTGGAGTATGAGCCCGCGTCCTCACCTGACTCTTGGTTCACAGGGCATTCCTGGAAATGGGAAGAAAAGAGGAATCTATCACACCGAGACTAGCAGTTACATCAGTGCAGTTTTTAGCAGAGAAAAATTATAGCCTTACAATTTATGGAGATCTAATATTTGAACTTACTCCAAACACACCAGCTTCCATTAATCTGTTTTCATGCCCAATAAAACCACAAAAAGTCTTTGTTTTTTCTATTCCCAGTAAGGATGGAGAAGAAAAGACTTCCCAGAATAGTTTCTTTAAATGAAACAAAATCCTGGTGGCATATTTAGTTTATATGCTTTTTTATTTACTGTACTTCAATAGCTTTCCATATTTCTTTTGGTTCATAATGATCATTCCTGGAAAAATTACTTTCAGGAAATCACAGATTTGAGCATGAGGTCTTCAGTTAAATTCATAAAGAATGAGTAAGGTAACAAAATATGAAATGTATGCATTGATACAAAGCCATTTGTCTGGTATTATTAGCACCCATGACTAATCCTGGTTATTGTTTAGACATCAAGGCCTGCTGGTCACAGTTGAGCAGTCCTCATTTTATCTTATCAGTGCAGTGCTGTGTATATGCAGACTGCATTGTGTCTAGGATTCTGCATAATTTTACCATTACAGAAAAGAGATGTGGTGATGCTGTCTTCAATTTCCACTTCCTGTGTCATTTTATTATAAAACATATTATGTACTTTGTAATTCTAAATTTATATATATATATATATATATATATATACATATATATGTGTGCATACACACACACACATATATAAAATCTCTCACAGACATACACAGTTTATGATTAATTCAGATATGCATGAGATCAGGTAAATTAATGCTTATGGTTTCATTATTTCTTTTGAGATAATTGAATGTTGAAAGTTTATACATTAAAACTGTGCACAAAATATTCACTGGTTCTAGCATGTTTAAAGAGAAAGACACGAACATTATCCTAAGTGTGTATTGTAGAGCACCTGGGGCATATTAATGTAGGCTCAATCTGATCCTATTCTTACTGAGTCTTTGCTACATTTACAATAATCTCCTCTCTGCTTCTAGTGAGCAACCTGAGGGATTATGATGGAGCTTAACAGGACCCAGCTGACTGAATTTGTTCTCAGAGGAATAACAGATCGTCCAGAGCTGCAAGTACCCCTCTTCCTGCTGTTTTTCCTCATCTATGTCACCACCATGGTGGGCAACCTTGGCTTAATCTTTCTCATCTGGAAGGACCCTCATCTTCACATACCCATGTACCTTTTTCTTGGAAATTTGGCCTTTGCAGATGCCTGTACTTCATCCTCTGTGACCCCAAAGATGCTTATGAAATTTTTAAATAAGAATGACATGATATCCATGGGTGAGTGTTTTGCTCAATTTTATTTTTTTTGTTTAAGTGCAACTGCAGAATGTTTCATCCTGGTGGCAATGGCCTATGACCGCTATGTAGCCATATGCAACCCTCTGCTCTATCTAGTGGTGATGCCCAACAGACTCTGCATTCAGTTCATAAGTGTATCCTATCTAATTGGATTTCTACATGGCTTACTTCATGTAGGATTGTTATTTAGGCTAACTTTTTGTAGTTCCAATGTAATAGATCATTTCTATTGTGAGATCCTGCCACTCTATACAATTTCTTGCACTGACCCATCTATCAATGTATTGGTAGCTTTCATTATGGCTATTTTTATACAAGTGAGTACCTTTATGAGTATTATAGTCTCCTATGTCCGTGTCCTCTTAGCCATCTTGAGAACAAAGTCTGAGAGAGGCAGAAACAAAGCCTTCTCTACCTGCAGTTCCCACCTGTCATCTGTGTCTTTGTTCTACGGCACTCTCTTCATCATATATGTACTCTCTGGCTCTGACACAGATAATTATCAGGGTAAAATGTATTCACTGTTCTATACCATTATCATTCCTCTGCTAAACCCCTTCATTTACAGCCTAAGAAACAAAGAAGTCATAGGTGCCTTGAGAAAACTCACAAAATGATGACTATTTTCTGGAAACTGCAAGATGTTTTGTATCACCAGATTCTCTCTCTAAGTGCATCAGAACATTTGGCCCTGTACTTTGGATGTGACAGGGATTTTATTTGCATATTGTGAATAAAGCCATAAAACCTAGGTTAAAATGGCTGTCTTGTGTTATTATTTGTATTATTATCTTTACAAAATAATGATGTCTTTAAAGATATAATATAAATTGTTTTCAAGTTCACAGTCAAAGGAGAGTGTGAATTATCCACAAAATTATTGTCTTCATTAGATTATTATGTTTTCCTTATCTTGAAATGTTTCCTTAAATTATTGAAACAAAATCTTCATGTGTCATGTGCATAGATTCTCTCTTGCCTCTATTGACTATTTTTTCTGCTTTATACACATTTGCCCCACATGTAGTCATATGTATCATCTACTATTCCCTCTCATCCTCTACCCACAAACCTGCTGATTCTCTTCTTCCTCTGAAAGAGTCCCCCACCCTACTTTCCTGGTTTTGTCTGTGCGGGTGTATTCTACTGCTGTTGGTGCATAATTGCAATGACCATGTCGAATACAGAAGACAGTGTTTCCCTGACCCCCGCACCCCCTCCACTTCTCCACTTCTCTGGTTGTTACATTCCTCTGCCGACTCTTCTATCATGTTCCTTAGGACTTTGAAGAATTGATTATAGTTGGACCATTCAGGGCTGAGGACTCAACAGTTACTCATTTTCAGCACTTTGACCAGTTGTTGAAACAATTGTGGTTTTTAATAATTTCACTCATGAACAAAATATTTACACCATTTTGACTCCTCTGTCTTCCCCTCTAATTTTTCTTGACATCTATGCCTTCTTTCCTTCTCAAGAGCTCTTTTTCCTTCTCCAAGCTCTTTTTTTGAGACTCTGCCTTAACCATTGTCCTCCACAGTAAGAACCTCCTGTGGTCCAGG
This sequence comes from Mastomys coucha, assembly GCF_008632895.1. Taxonomy (NCBI): domain Eukaryota; kingdom Metazoa; phylum Chordata; class Mammalia; order Rodentia; family Muridae; genus Mastomys; species Mastomys coucha. Next base: position 56,765,152 of record NW_022196894.1, on the reverse strand, counting down.
CTGAAAACTGTACTATTCTGTGGCTAATAATAGAACTATAGAGAAAGTATCTTGACTACATGTCCATTTAGAAAAATAATTAGTAAAGTTTACCCCACAATACTTATGAACTCCCTAGCTAGGTTATTTTTGTCAGGTGGTTTGTAGTTCCCGGTCTCTTTCCTTGGAGTGCTTATAAGAGTCAATCAGTAAGCAATAACTTGACCCTAATTATTGTGCTGGTACTGAATCCTTGGGCACAGATTGTCTGCCAGGCGTTTGAGTGATTGTTGAGTCTTCTCCCCCTTAAATCACGTTTAATCACCCAAACAAAAAATTCAAAACTTTGATTATCAAGTTAGTATAACATACAGAGTTTGTCTGTGTACCTGAGTTCAATTACTTATAACAAGTTTAGTTTTATCCATTTTCTGGAATTTCCACAGCCCCTTTTGTTTACAGCTGACTTGAATGGAATGGATTATGTATATATCCTCCGCAATTTTCTGACTATCTAGACTGAATTTATTTCCTAGTTATTGTGTACAGAGCGGCAATGGCCGTGGGTGTTCAGGTATCTGTATCAGAGAATGTAGTTATTTGGTTATAAGCCCAGGAATGCTATAGCTGTGTCTCTTGATAATTTTCATTTTGTATTTCTTTTCTTTTATTTACTTATTCTTAGACATATGAGAAATCCATGCTCTGGCACCCATGACTGTTGAACAAGTTTACACTTTCCCTCTCCAAATGATCAAGATGGCTCCTCTTTCTCTAAGTTGCATTAGCACTTATTTTTTTCTTCTAATTTGTTTCATAATTCCACAGATTTAATATATGATGTTAATGTCCAAAATCAATGTCATTGTCTTCTCTTATTCATGTCTCTTACCAAATACCTTCTTCTTCCCAAGTTGACACTCTACTTTTTGTCTTTTATGTGAGGGATAGGATATTCCATTGAATTAGGGTTACCTATATGAGAATATATCAGAGGTCATTTGAACAAGAACAATACATGAGCGACTACACTACTGGAAAATTTGACTCTTTTCCCCTAGGCAACATTTAAATGTCTGTACATCCTCTGACAGTGAGGTCACATGATCTAGTCCTCCATTCATGATGGGGTTTTTAATGGACCCACACCATGTAGGTTTTTTTGTGTGTTGCCATTATTACTGTGTATTAACGTACATACGATCTATGTTATTTCTACAAGACAGCAATTTGTATCACCCCTTCTATCCTTTAGCTTTTCCAACCATGGCTCCTCTTTCTGCAGAGCTCCCTGAGCCTAGGAGGGATGCTTCAGATATTGCATTTAAGGCTAAGAAATTAACAGTCATTTGTTCCCAGAGCATTGACTAGTTAGATGTCTTTGTATAAACTGTTCCCCACTGCAAACTGAAGTTTTTCTGACCAAGGCTGAGAGCAGTACTTAGGTATATGACTATAAACAGGACAGTTTTCCAGGCAGTTTGACACGAATCATTAGTAGCAACACCAATCATTAGTAGGTTCTCCCAGAGGGCTAATAACCTCCCCAGTCATATTTCCTTTTCAGATTTAAAATACCAGATGTAATTTCCTTTATGGAGTAGGTCTAAAACCCAGTAGGAAAGAGGCTGGTGAGATGGTTCAGTGGGTAAGAGCACCGACTGCTCTTCTGAAGGACCTGAGTTCAAATCCCAGAAACCACATGGTGGCTTGCAACCACCTGTAATGAGATCTAATGCCCTCTTCTGGTGCATCTGAAGACAGCTACAGTGTACTTATTTATAATAATAAATAAATCTTTTTAAAAAAGTAGGAAAGCAGTTGTTTACCCTCATACAGCTATGCCACTATTGCAACTGTGGTCAGATTTTGCCTACAAGGATGCTATTATAGGTTAATTGGTTCACAGCCAGGTAAGATAATTAATTGCTTTCTCCTCTTGGATTCTTCATAGCACCTTTGAGTATGAAGAAAACTAGTCGGCAGTGAGGGATTTTCCCTGTCAGTTCAAGAATTGTTTATCTGGGTCCTGTGATTAAGATGTGTGCTGTCTTTAGCAATAAGGTCTAACTCTCATGGACAATGGAGACCACAGCTTGTATTCATATCTGGTCAATATTGAATAAAGAAGTAACCTGTGGCCAACACAATATTCTTCTCCCTTGAAGGCTGTTTACATTCAAACTTCTTTTTTTTTCACAAATTTTGTTTTTAAAAATAAAATAGCAACTAGTTCACAGGATTTATTTATTTATTTTTAACTAATAAATTATTTTATGTGAATATGAGTTTGCCTGGGTGTTTGGATGTGCATCACAGGCATGCAGGAGCCATTGGAGATAAGAAGAGGATGTTAGATTCCCTAGACCTGGTGTTACTGGTGCTTGTGTGCTACATTGTGAGTGCTGGGAATCAAACCCTTCCTGCCCTGCCTTTTTTTCCTTTTCTAGTATAAATTTTTCTGTTATATTTCATTTTGTTTTTAACAGTATAACAACAAAAACAACAACAACAATAATAATGATAACAATATACAAATTGAAGCACAGGAATGGGTAGATGTTAGTGTCATGTATTCAAATATTACCTGTATTGATCAGTGATAAGGGAGATTATAGCAATTTATTCTGTGATATTGTAGAGTTTTATTTTCTTTAATAATTTTCAGATATCTGATTTGAGTGAACAGCACTCTTTTGTTGTTTTATATATGAGAAATGATTCCACGTGTATATTATATAGTAGAATAAAATATATTCCCAATGTCATAGGTGTGACTCAATCTACTAACCTATTCATAGATGCTGAATTCTCAGAACATTGGTTCAAAGTAGCAAATACTATGGGACTATTTGATAACTGTCAGAATGAGAATTAGTATATATATTTTCATAAATATATATTCACATATATATTTTCTATGATGTTTATTGTTTGTTGCTCTGGTTCAAGTTTTGATTGAAAGCCAGTTATATCACCTGAAGAATATCAATATTACTTTATTTGGCTTACAACTTTGTACTGTGAAAGAAAAAATCTTATGTAAGAGAGTAAACATTTCACATTACTTTAGTTGGCTTACAACTTTGTACTATGAAAGAAGAAAGTGTTATGTAAGAGCAGCTACAATCATCTATTAGTTTTGGTTTGCTTATTAATCAACAAAACCCAACAGATTGGCTTTATCCTTTGGGGAGTTTTTCGTATCATTGAGAGACTTTTTATACTGTAGTGTGTTAAAGATGGGAAGAAATAAATATCCCTCCTTCTAAACTGCTTTTCTTAGAGAAAACTGGTGTGAGAAGAACAGTTGTCACTGATACTCTTGTTCCTGCAGTGTAAGTGTCTTCATCAAGATGTAGATTTTGTGGCATCTATGTCTATATACCGTTCCATAGTTATTGAGTCAGAAATAATATTTTGTCTTACTGTCATTTTAAACATTTAATAATTTATATATCAAGAGTTTTTCATAATATGTCACTTTTTATACAAATATTTTTTAGGGGACTTAGCTAACAAATAGGACACAAGTCATTCCTAAAAATCTAAGTGAAATATTTTGTGCACTTTCTCTAAATATCTATGGGCTAACAAGTATCTGTTTATTGATTAAGGATTTGAGATCAATCACATAAATTAGTAAGAGTTCTTGTGGTCTCCTCTATGCTATGATTCTCATTAATAATAATGAAGAATCATAATCTTGTAGGATATTGGGGTAATACATCTTAGAAAACCCAACACATTTCATGAGCCCTAAAACAAGTGTTGTGAACTTGTTTGTGTGTAGTAGTAATTCTGATATAAATGAGAGTCTTAAATTTGGGGTGCATATCCTTTATTAAGATAGTGTTATAAAATTGGTATTTAATATTTTATTAAGTAATGATCCTTTCTGAATTTTACTTTGTAATTGTTCCAGAGTCAGAAACACTTTACACAACCTGAGGATCATGGGATCATGTGACTTCTTAAGCAGTCTGTTCCTGTTTCCTCAGCTGGTTCTAGGTTTATGTAGTATTTTATAACATAAAACAAAAAGTTTGCCACATCATTTACATTGGGTTTATCAGATTACTTTTCATCTTTATTTAATTCTTTTCATATAGCATATTTTGTTTATGTTTTTTCTTTCTATCTCTTAAAAAATAGGCACAGGGGAAAGTCCACAAAGCCTCAACCACATACACAAAATATATAGGCAACTGAGGAAAGGGGGAAGTGGGAGAGATGGCCGTCCTCAGAGAAGAGCAGAGTAACCTGAGGTTCATTGCCAAAAGTCCATCCTAAAAGAGTACAACCAAGTAATATCCAGACTGAAGAGGTTACATTTAGATAATATATTCAGTGCACATATACATTGAATAACAATTGAAAAAAGAAGCCATGAATTTGAAAGCGCATAGAGACAGGTATATAAGACTGCTCAAAGGCAGGAAAAGGAAGAGAGAAATGTTGATGAATTATAATATCAAAAATATTAATAAAAATGATAAAAAAGAAACAGAGATTGCAGGAAAGCTGAAGCAAATGTTGGAGTAGAAACCAAAGAATGGCAACAGCTACAAGAGGCTAGAAGGTAAAGAGAGGGATTTTCCCTGAGTCTGTCTGTAAAGGAAGTGCCTCTGATTCAGTCTTGAATGACATCCTGTGATGCTGACTTTGGACTCCTGACTTTCAGAGAGGTCAACTAACATATTTTGAATGTTTTAAATTACTTCTTGATGTAGCAGCCACAGAAATCCAAAACAAATACATTAAGTTCACTGAAAGTTTCCCTACAATTTCCACACAATCACTTTTAATAATGCAAGTCATTCTCATGAATTTGGAGGAGATTTGGAGAGGAATATTCCATAAGCTGAGCTTTGAGAACTCCACATTTAGAGGATTTAATGAATAAAAAAATGACGGTTCTGACATGATGGATCAGGATAAACAGAATTCAATCCTACAGGCTATTTCACAGTAGTAGACGGTATTTGGTTTCTGAAAGACTGAGATATTTCAAGAATATCAGACATATAAACGTCATTTTATCACTCTTCCAATTAAAAAAATCCACACAGAAACACCACAAGAAAAATCAATACAAACAATCAGAATAAGAGGAATCAGCAAGTTTTGCAAGACTTGTATAGTGACAATTTTATGTTTTGTGAGACCTGATTATGGAATAATTAATAATTACTACACAGACATTAGTTTCTCTGTTAATGTGTTTATATGCCTATTAAAATTACAAGCAGTTTTCTTTTTATTATTCTCAATAAATATGCAGAACACACTTCACAGGAAATTTTGGTATTTTTTAGAACAAAAAACCTTACACACCTTTCTAGAAAATATTTCACTTCTCCTTGTTTCTATTGCCTTAAATTATATTCTGCATACATACTTCCCTCTTTCACATTTAACTTGACATATGTTGAGAACATTAGTTGTTTGGAGTCACATATTTGAACATGGTGTCATTCGCTAATTGTATAAAGAGTTGGTGATGACAATAAATGTAAAAGCTTAAGTTGATAGAAAAGCTACTCGGTTGATCACCTTCTACCAAAAGAACCAGGCTAGCCCTATTAATAAAATTCTTAGTCATATGAACATGTTTTTCCTCAGTGATATCAAGGTATAAAACAATGTTATATCCAGAAATATGCATACTTTGTCATTATGGAAATGCGGTATGGGTAGTGTTGATTTGAATTTCCTTCTTCTGGTTTTCTCCATCATCTACTCTAACTTTCCTCATTTATTACATTTGTAGGTATCAGAAATCTTGAAATTTTCTGCCTTCCCAATTATATCCATAGTCATTAATAATCAATTTGTTTAATTTTCTATTACTTAATTTTCTACATGAAAATTATAATTTCCGTTTAAGTTGAATTTAGATACTGAAAACTCTAACCATTATATTTATGTCTGTTATAACTTCTATCTCATCTACACTTGGGTAATATTAGTCATATATTTCATCAAGAGAAAATACAATAGTCATTAATTCTGTTTTGTTTTGTTTTTGTTTTTGTTTTTTTTTGTTTTTGTTTTTGTTTTTGTTTTTTTTTGGTCTTTCGAGACAGAGTTTCTCTGTAAAGCCTTGGTTGTCCTGGAACTCACTCTGTAGACCAGGCTGGCCTCGAACTCAGAAATCTGTCTGTCTGCCTTGGCTTCCCAAGTGCTGGAATTAAAGGCGTGTGCCACCACCACCCAGTCATTAATTCTGTTATTGTTTTTGTGAGTGTATATCAGACAACATAATAAAAATTGAAAGAAAACAGCACAAGTAACATTTTTATGCCCATCTGACAATGTCTTTGCATAAAAGAATGATGGATATAATAACAAACACATAATCACTTTTGGGCTTATGTGAAATATTGGAAGTTATATAATTAAAGTAGAAATGGAAAATTTTCATAGGAAAATAGGACTAGAAGAAGGAGGAAGAAAACTCAAGGGCCTCTTGGGAAATGAGTATGATTAAAGGACTTTTTACACATGAATCGAAATGCCATTAGGTAAATGATCACTTTGTATAGTGAATATAATCTCAATAAAGTACTTGAAAAAGTTGAGGAGAAATTGGGAAAGAGATTTTTCACATTCAACTAGCCTTTTAAAATATATTTTAGTATGCAGTGTACCATACACTTGACTATTGTAAATCCCCTTTACAACTTATTTCTCATATGTATGTGCATCATTGTGGTAACAAAGACTGACTTTCACAAAGACAAACAAACTGGTTGCAATAGCCTACTCATTTAACTTTCAGACAATTGCAAGTTAAAATTTTATCTATCAAAAGTCAGAAAATACTTTGTTTCTAGTATGCCTTTAAATTCAGAAACATTGCATACTTCCTGATTAAGGAACAGATGAATCACAAGTTCATGAGCCCAGAGTCTCAGTAGTTTTGTTCAGATATTCTATCTCATCTCTCTTTGCAGAGAGCACTCAGAGAGTATCATGGAGGAGAACAGCACCCTGCTGACAGAATTTGCTCTCAGAGGGATAACAGATCGTCCAGAGCTGCAAGTCCCCCTCTTCCTAGTGTTCTTCTTCATCTATGTCACCACCCTGGTGGGCAACCTTGGCTTAATCTTTCTCATCTGGAAGGATCCTCATCTGCACACACCAATGTACCTTTTCCTTGGAAATTTAGCCTTTGCTGATGCTTGTATTTCAACCACAGTGACCCCAAAGATGCTTATGAAAATTTTAAATAAGAATGACTTGATATCCGTGGGTGAGTGCTTTGCCCAGTATTACTTTTTTTGTATCAGTGCAACTACTGAAATTTTCCTCCTGGTAGCGATGGCCTATGACCGCTATGTAGCCATATGCAACCCTCTGCTCTATCTAGTGGTGATGTCCAAAAGACTCTGCACTGTGTTAATCAGTATGTCATATATAATTGGTTTTGTAAACTGTGGACTTAATATTGGATTGCTATTTAGATTAACTTTCTGTAAATCCAATATAATTGACCATTTCTATTGTGAAATCTTGCAACTGTATACAATTTCTTGCACAGATCCATCTCTTAATTCATTGGTCGTTTTTATTTGTGCTTCTTCCATACAAATTAGTACCTCTGTGACCATCGTAGTCTCTTATGCCCGTGTTCTCTTTGCTGTACTGAACATGAAGTCTGAGAGGGGCAGAAGAAAAGCTTTCTTCACCTGCAGTGCTCATCTGCTCTCTGTCTCTTTGTTTTATGGCACTCTCCTCTTCATGTATGTGAGCCCTGGGTCTGGATCAGGTAAACAAAAGGATAAAATGTATTCTCTCTTCTACACAGTTGTGATTCCTCTGTTAAACCCCTTTATTTACAGCTTAAGAAACAAGGAAGTTTTGGGTGCTCTGAAAAAATTCATAAAATGTTAATCATTTTCAGAGTATTTCAGAGTTTGTTCTACTACCTGTCCTCTCACTTGAAATGCATAGTATTGTTTAATCCTGTATATTTCCCATAATTGTAAACTTATATCTTATTAAATAAAGTATACAAACGTATATTGTGAATGACTGTCTTAATAGTATGGTTATAAAATAATTATAAAAGACCTTAAAATCTAATCCAGTTATTTGTTGTTTTAAAATTCATACTCACTTGGAAAATTACTTCATTAATTTCTTCATTAGAGTAACAAACTTTGATTCTTAAGATCTATTTTAAATACTTTGAATTTATATTTATTAAAAAGCAAACTTAGGGTATGTATGTAAATGATTTGTTTAAAATCTATTTTTCTCTTGAAAACAATTCTTGGGGAAAACACATATAAATAGTTTAAAAAAATCTGTGATTATATTACCAGTATATAAATATAATACTTATGTAACATGTGACAAGGGTCCAAGCACTAAGTGCATGTATCCAAGCACTTAGATGGGGTATTTCTGGAGACTTAAGAGTAATCTGAAAGAGATAATTATTTTATGTACATTCATCAAAAATTAAAAATAGTAGTAAAAATCAAATGAGCATTTTTTAAAAATGGAACATAAAAATTTTAAATTCCTTCAAAATGACTGTCTTTTTTTTAAGCTTATGCCTACCTTTTATTTAACTCATTTCTTTGGCCCTGAACCAGAGATCTGGGTGCATCTACTAGTCAAGGTCTCCAAAGGGATCTCGTTTAGCAGTAAGGTGAAGAGATAAACTGTGCTTTATATCTTGAAGCACACAAAATCAATAGCATCAGCAAGGAATATTGTTGCTATGACTGTTTATGATTTTTCTACATTTTGAAGCAATATGACAAAGAGGGAAACAAGTTTTACATATAACTGAACAAGTCATAATGTAGAATATATGAAAACATGATTGTACTATTTCTTCACATTTATGAAGAGAAAAGGAACCGAACTATTGTAGTGAATGTGAACTGGCCCCATGGACTCTGACACTGGACACAGTCCCTAGCTAGTGGCACTATTTGTGGCCTGTTAGAGGAGGTGAGTCAGTCCCAGAAGACCTTGAGTTCCTATAGCCGCAACCCTCTTCTTACTTATGCTCTGCTTCCTGAGTGTGTATGCAATGTGCCCGTTGCTGTAAGCTTGGCCATGGGAACCATATTTTGCAGAAGTTGCAATCTCAAATCCATGTTTTAAGTTTTACAGGAAGCAGCTCAGAAGACTGGCACCAGGCAGTGTTGTATTGTGACTATCCTGATCTTATGTTTCATAGGCTTTTGAAACCCCTATTCAATAGGAATATGGAGTAGTTTGAAACTTTGGGCAAGAGAAACTCTTAAGTGCTTTAAACAGAGTGCAATGTGCCATTCTGTTGGGTGTTTTTAATATCAGGAGATAGAGAAAATGTACGAAACAATTAAGCCTGCCTCATGCTGCTACACAGAAGTGAGTGCAGATGACCTAAGGGTCTTTCAGGGTATATACTATGGCAAAGAATCTAGTGGCACCTCACAAAACTTTAGGATTGAATTTTTAAAAATGGCCCAATATGTTTCATACTAGAAAATTTAAGTTACATCATTATTCAGGTGGTGTTGTAGTTATTTTTCACTGTTCTCATTTAGATATACAGAGAGAGAGAGAGAGAGAGAGAGAGAGAGAGAGAGAGAGAGAGAGAGAGAGAGAGAGAG
>NW_022196894.1:56750859-56755536 GCF_008632895.1 Mastomys coucha | reverse complement strand
AAGAGAGAGGGCAGAGACAGGGTGGAGGAGATCAGGAAAGTGATCAATAGTTGAGTAAAAAGAGATATTAAAGTGTAGCCATTGGTAAGGAAAGTGTTTAAGAGTGAAGTGTTGTACAAGGTGATATTGAGTATAAAGCATCTATATCTGATCAAGGAATTCATTCCATTAAAGTGAACCCTGGTCCTCTACACTGGGACAGTAAGGAATTTGCCTTGAGGGTAGGAAAAAACCCACCCATCAAAGACTCAACTTGTGATGATATAAATATATTTGAAACCAGAGAACCTAACTGAAAATAAAAAAAATAGTTTCTTGGTCCTAGAAAGCAATTGTCTAGCAGGGTGTTTCCTCAGAAACAAAGCAGCTAACATATTGAAACCCCTATTCAATAGGAATATGGAGTAGTTTGAAACTTTGGGCAAGAGAAACCCATAAGTGCTTTAAACAGAGTGCAATGTGCCACTGTGGTGGAAATGTGTACTGAATATAGCTTAATCTGCAAGCAGAACTTGCAACCATCAGCCATGTGGTACTACCTTTGAAGGAATGGAAGGTGCAAGGCTGAGAAGGAGTCATGGCAGGCAGCCGTGGCTAGACAATGTGTGGCAGCTTTAGATCCATGCAAAGAGATTCTGAGGGAACTTCGTGTGAAGCATGAAGGCAAAACATTGGTGACCTGAGGGCTTTGGAGGTGACAGAATCCTAGCCTATCTTCTGAGAAAAGCTGCACACATAGACTCAAGTTGGCACAGCAGAGAGATTGTGTATGCCACAGACATCAGAGTTGCAGGGATCAGGCCTTCTAAGCCCTTTGCATCTGAGATGATTCATACAGTAATTCTTTAAAAACATTTTTTATTAGATATTTTCTTTATTTATACTTCAAATGTTATCCCCTTTCCTGGTTTCCCCTCCAAAAACTTCCTATCCCCTCATGCCTTGCCCTGCTCACCAACCCACCCACTCCTGCTTCTTATCCCTGGCATTCCCCTACATGGTGGCATAGAGTCTTCACAAAACCAAGGGCCTCTCCTCCCATTGATGATCGACAAGGCCATCCTCTGATACATATTCAGCTGGAGCGATGAGTTCCTCAATGTATATACTCTTTGGTTGTTGGGTTAGTCCCTGGGAGCTCTGGGAGTACTGGTTGTTTAATATTGTTCTTCCTCCTATGGGGCTGCAATCACCTTCAGCTCCTTGGGTTCTTTCTCTAGTTCCTTCATTGAAGGCCCTGTGCTCAGTCCAATGGTTGACTGAGAGCATCCACCTCTGTATTTGTCAGGCATTGGTAGAGCCTCTCAGGAGACAGCTATATCAGGCTCCTGTCTGCAAGCACTTGTTGGCATCCACAATAGTGTCTGGGTTTGGTGACTGTATATGGGATGGATCCCCAGGTTGGGAAGTCTCTGGATGGCCTTTCTTTCCTTCAGTCTCTGCTCAGTACTTTGTCTCTGTAACTCCTTCCATGGGTATTTTGTTACCCCCTTCTAAGAAGGACCAAATTATCCACACTTTGGTCTTCCTTCATCTTGAGCTTCATGTGGTCTGTGTATTGTATCTTGGGTACTTTGAGCTTCTTGACTAATATCCACTTATCAATGAGTGCAATGTGTGCTCTTTTGTGATTGGGCTACCTCACTCTGGATGATATTTTCTAATTCCATCCATTTGCCTAAGAATTTCATAAATTCATGTTTTTTTTTGTCTTCTTGTTTGTTTTGTATTTAGTAGAGTTTAAAATCTTGGCTCTTACTGTGGTACAAGCCCAAAATAAGAAAAAATTTTTAGACATTGGGTTTCATTGTAATAAGGCTGTATTTCAATGATCCTCACATCACCAAAGGATTTTACCTCCATTGTAGCTAAGCTGAGAGTTGATAGTTCTGCTGCACCAAGAAGTGAATTGTAGGCTCAATTTTTGGATACAGACTTCCTGCTATGGTCAAAGCTATTTGACTTGAGTGAGTGACTTCATTCTCAGCCCACAGAGAACAGGTTACATTCGTTTAAGAAATGGTGTATGTATTAAGATGGTCTATCCATAAAGTCATTCAACAACTGTTTCAATGAACAATGGTTCTGCTTGGAGGGTGGCACAGACATTAGGTGAGGGTAAGAATTTGGTTCATTAGCTGTGATAATTTGGAAAAGCATTCATCTCAGAGAAAGAGTAACTTATAAAGTCTTCTTCTTCAAACTTGATACAAGAGTTACAGACATCAAGCAAAGCATTCAGTCTCACTCGTTGTTGTTCTCTTACAAGCAACCTCCCTAGTTAATCGTCTATGTTTCTTTTGGGTATATAAATACTTTTGAAATATATAAGCTGTCCTGAAAAACATAGTATAGTGTAAAGACATGAAATAAACAATACTATTAATAGAGAGGCTGAGATAGGAGAAGCAATATTTCAAGCAAGATTTATGTTGTACACAGCAAGACACTGTCACAAACAAGCTGAAAGTATATATAGATTGTACAATATTGGACCTATTCCTCCAATTACCAAATTAGAGAGACCATTGGATGACAATCGACAAATTTCTAATTCCTCATATTTTTGGGTTTCAATCAATTAGGATATGTTGGTAATATTAATTTTCAAATTAATATATTAAGAAAAAGTAATTGTCACTTCCTGACGTTTTTGTTGTATAAACACATGACCCCGTGTGTTGTAGAAATATTTAATCCCAATCTGGGGTTTAAACCCTACCTTTGACCAGTTAGTTCCTGGATAAAAGTCATACACAACCTTTATATTTACAGTAACTTTTAAACAGCACAAGAGCTTGGAAGATATCTACCCTTTATGATATTAGAATCTATTTTCCTATTGATAACCACAAATTATTACTTACGACTTACTATGTTTCATCTGGACTGCTCTGAACTCCAATTTGCAATTCTTCAGGGCCAAATTTTCATGACTCACCTAACTCATAGAATATATCACTTTGCCATTCACTTTCTTCTCTCTCTCATAGTTCTCCTCTGATCCCCAATCCCAGAAACCCTAAACCCCACCTATGTTTCTTATGCCTAGCTATTGGCTATCAGTCAAAAATAACTTGAAGGCAAGGTCACACTGTCACTTGGGTCTATGTACAGATTCACTCTTCTCTGGCACAACCAGGTCTTTGGAGACCAATATTAGCATTAGAATACAACCAACATCAGTACAACCCACTACTCACATAGTGAATATGTCGCTTTTGAACCAAAGCCTTCCACCCCTGGTATCCTGTACTTATGGTCACCTCTTAATACAAAGAGCATTAGATATAACTTTAATGACTCCATTGTCTTAATAAGTTCAAGTACTAGTCAAAAGTCAAAATTTCACCTAATGACATATGTATGGTAACATCCTAATTGTGCCAACCCTCTAATAAAATCAAAAGAACAAAATACACACCTCCATCAGACAGTGATATAAATTCATCATCCCAATTCCAAAGGTACAAATAGGAGAAGAGCAAGGCAAGATTGGACCAAAGCAAGACCAATGTTGAACTGAACAATGCCACATCTTACAGTTCTATGTCCAGCAATTAAGATTACTATAGGAACTTCAAGTATCCAAGGGAGAGCTGTTCTCCCAAGAGTGCTTTCACTCCAAGGCACAGAGGTGAGATAGCAACTTTCTCTCTAATAACTGTATAGAGAAGAACTAGCCAGAAGCATGCAAGACACAGGAACAGTGGCCAGCTGAGACAGGATCCTTCCAGTCAACATCTACATCTGGAGCTTGGACTGTTCCACAGCCCTCTGTACACAAGTTCCTCCAGGAGAGAGCTGGTCTCCCAGGACTGATGACACAGGCTTACAGATTCACAGGAGGGAGAAGCTCCAGCCAGACACAGCAAGACCATCTAACACCAGAGATAACCAGATGGTGAAAGGCAAGCACAAGAATCGTACCAACAAAAACCAAGGCTACTTGGAATCTTGAGAACCCAGTTCTCCCACAACAGAAAGTCCTGAATACCCCAACACACAGGAGAAGCAAGATTTGGATTTCAAGTCATATCTCATGATGCAGATAGAGGATGTTAAGAAGGCATAAATAACACCCTAACACCCTTAAAGAAATACAGAATTGCATAGGTAAACAGGTAGAAGCCCTTAAAGAGGAAACACAAAAATGCGATAAAGAATTACAGGAAAACACAACAAAACAGGTAAAGGAATTGAGCAAAACCATCCAGGATCTAAAATTGGAAGTAGAAACAGTAAAAAAAAAATCACTAAAGGAGACAACTCTGGAGGAAGAAAACCTAGGAAAGAGATCAGGAGTCATAGATGCAAGCATCACCAACAGAATATAAGAGATAGAAGAGAGAAACTCAGGAGCAGAAGATACAACAAAAAACATTGACACAACAGTCAAAGAAAATGCAAAAAGCAAAAGGCTCCTAACCCAAAACTTCCAGGAAATCCAGGACATAATATGAAGACCAAACCTAAGGGTAATAGGTATGGAAGACAGTGAAGATTCCCAACTTAAAGGGCCAATAAACATCTTCAACAAAATTATAGAAGAAAATTTCCCTAACCTAAAGAAAGAGGTGCCCATAAATACACAAGAAACCTACAGAACTCCAAATAAATTAGACCAGAAAAGAAATTCTTTCCATTCTTATCAATCAAGACACCAAAAGGACAAAA
>NW_022196894.1:56740700-56750543 GCF_008632895.1 Mastomys coucha | reverse complement strand
AAACTCTCAATTACCATAGATGGAAAAAACAAGATATTCCATGACAAAACCAAATTTATACAATATCTCTCTAGAAATCCAGCCCTGCAAAGGATTATAATTGGAAAACTCCAACACAACTGAGGAAACTACAACATAGGAAAAGCAAGAAAACAAACTTCTTTTAATAAACCAAAAAGAAGATGGCCACATAAACATAATTCCACCTCTAACAACAAAAATAACAAGAATCAACAACCATTCTTCTTTAATATCTCTTAATATCAATGGACTCAAGTTCCCAATAAAAAGATGTAGACTAAAAGACTAGATATGTAAACAGGACCAAACATTTCGCTACATACAGGAAATTCACCTCAGTGACAAAGGCCAGTACTACCTTAGAGTAAAAGGTTTGAAAACAATTCTCCAAGCAAATGGTCCTAAGAAAAAAGCTGGAGTAGCCATTCTAATATTAAATAAAAAACACCTTTCAACCTAAAGTTAGTAAGATAAGGAGGGAAACTTCATACTCATCAAAGGTAAAATCTACAAAGATGAACTCTCAATTATGAGCATCTGCTCTAAATGCAAGGAAACCCACATTCATAAAAGAAACTATGTAAAGTTCAAAGCACATATCACACCCCATACAATAATAGTGAGAGACTTTAACACCCCACCCTTATGAATGGACAGATCATGGAAACACCAACTAAAAAGAGATGCAGTGAAACTAACAGAAGTTATGAACCAAATGGATATAACAGATATCTATAAAACAGAAGTTATGAACCAAATGGATATAACAGATATCTATAAAACAGAAGTTATGAACCAAATGGATATAACAGATATCTATGAGGGTCATTGAAATACAGCCTTATTACAATGAAACCCAATGTCTAAAAATTGTTCTTATTTTGGGCTTGTACCACAGTAAGAGCCAAGATTTTAAACTTTACTAAATACAAAACAAACAAAAAGACTTTATATATTCGTGTTCATTTAAGAAAATACTAGTAGTGATGTATTATTTTTAAGTATACAGTTAATATGTTTGGAATTATTTAAAATTTATATTGAGAAAAATGTATTTTCACTATTGCTGTAGGCAAGCATCTACATAAGACTGTTAAATTGATTGTTGTTTTATATCAAACAACTTTTATAATACTTATTTTTATTGTTATAACATTTTATAAATTTTAAGAATATGACAAAAAAGATATTGTAGGTATTGAAGGGGGGTCTCTGAAGGCAGTGGTACAAAAGGGAAACAAGAATGTGATTCAATTGTATTTAATTAAAATGTTTTTAAATGTTAACAAATTCAGATAAATTGAAATCATGCAACTTTTCTCATCATAATGCAATAAAAGTTTTTTTAAAAGAAAAAAATAAAATACTAGTAGTGATGTATTATTTTGAAGTATAAAGTTAATATATTTGGAGTTATTTAAAATATATATTGAGAAAAATGTATTTTCAGTATTGCTTTAGATGAGCATATACATAAGACTGTAAAATTGATTGTTGTTTTATATCAAACAACTTTTATAATACTCAAAAAATACTTGTTTAATTTATAAAATACTATGAGAACAATTGACAATTTTTAAGGAGGTAATATCCATACTAACATGCAATATACATAATAACAAAAAGATTTTCCTAAACAAAAATGGTTATTGAGTCAATTGCACCCAGCATACCTACAAAATGTCAGTGGAGTAAATATTTATCTACAACTGACCTTTAATATTTTGGTTTTAGAAAAAATGCAAGACTATACAGGACCATCACAATGCCTTTGTTAATAATAATTAGCTGATTAATAAACAATGCTCAGCAGATTTTCTTTATCCTATAGGGAGTTTTTGTTTGCACTGAGGGAGTTTTAACATTGACTTTAAAAATAAGATTTGAAGTAGATAAATAAATCTCATAGAAACTTGTTTTGTTAACATGACATGACATGACATGTTTTGTTTTCATATGAGGACAGTTGTGCATACTCTTTTTCCTGAAGTTTAAATATTGTCATGGAGTTTTTGTTGTATACAAGCCTGCAGTTATTTCTATAGAAATCTGGTGAGAAAGATAATATTACATTTTTATCTAGTTCAACCACTTCATCAACAAAAGTTTGTCCTAATGTGTCAATAATTGCATGAAAATGATGAGTGTAAATATCTTTTTAGGGAAATTAACAAATAGGACATACAGGAGTCCTGAAATATTTTGTTAGTCTATTCATTTTCTCTAAATCCCTGTGACTCATAGCTATGTATTTATACAGCAAAGATTTGAGCTCAGTCATGGGAATGTGTAAGCGTTCACGTCATGAACCTCTATGCTGTGATTCTAACTTAGTAAACTTTCCCTTTGTGACTTTTACTTTGGATGTTTTCCTAATCAAGATGAGTTGTTGATTCCTGGGATTGCAGAACAGTGTGGCTTCGGGTGATCTACACCTGCTTGCTCACCTGGTCAATGGATTCCCGGGGTTCTCAGGTAATCTTTAGAGAGGGAGAGTCTGCTACAACAACAGCATCCGTTTCATGTTAAATGCTTGGCAGATATAAAGCAAATGTTATCATACGCTTTTTATATAAGACCATGGAACAGTTAGTTGTTATTACAGGGTTTATCTACTTTTTTGATAGAATCCAATAAAACTCCAAACAAATCTTCTCTTTCTTATTCCCAGTAAAGACAGAAGTGAGCTGATTTCACAGAATAGTTTTTTTTTTAAATTTAGTTGAAATTAAGAAACAAAAGATAACCTGTGCTCCTTTCTCTACAATATTTGAATTCTTCGTGTTTTGATACAAGATAAGTTGCCTATTTTTGACAAAAAGTTTTAGTTTATACTTTTTTAAAAAAATAATAACGCAAATTATTTGAGAAAAATAGTTTATTGAAACCACAGATATAGGTACGAAGCTGTTAGCTAATTCTACAAAGAACTGACTACTAAGATTTAAAAAGAGTAAAAGTGTATGTTGTTAGGAAGCACATTTGGCTGTACTTGCATTAAGACTCCACGGCTATTTCTATTCATGTGAACAACCCAAACCTGATATTTCTAACTGATCAGCTCCAATTTTAGGTCATCAATGCAAGTGCACAAACCACCTTAAGGTTGCAATTGTGCATATTTATCATTACAGAAATACAGTAAGGTAGTCCTAACTTGAATGCTCTAACTATTGTGTCATATAGTATCTGACACCACTGTCCTGGTTGGTGAAATTTTCTGCCTTGTATGTTATATCCGTGGGCATCATTAATTAGTTTCATGTTTTACCTAATTGTTTCTTTATATATAGATAGTTTTTAATCACTTATGCAGAATGCAGATATTGGAGACATTGACTCTATGGTTATATACTCTGTGATGTTAAACAGCACCTTTAATTTCACAATCTCCCTTTAGCAATTAAAGGCTCATGAAATACTGCAGTATTGTTAAAATCTCTTCAAAACTATGGACAACTGAAATATTAAAGATATTTTTAATTCACTAGACAATTTCCACACAGGCATGTTTAAATTTTGTTTCTTAGGTCTATCAGGAATATATAATTAAGTTGTGTGCATATGTTTGTATATGTGTTTTATCTTAAAGTAAATGTGATTGTAACTTCATGGATTATTGTGTGAGTATTAGGTTCTTTGTGACAAAATTATAATATTTTAATTCAGATGTCTTTAATAACATAAGAAAATGAATTAATGTTTGTTTACATGTATTTTGTTGAAAAAGTAAAAATTATTTTAAAAGTTGGTGGTTATTTTTATAAATGTATAATCAGGTAACATATTTGAAAAAGATAGAAAGAACAGAATTGCTTTAAATTACCATCTTATTATCTGACCTATTTATGTCTTAGAATGATAGATATACAAATATGTATAATACCTGAAGCACACTCCATTTTTCTCCTATGAGAATATTTGAAAGACATGAATGAACTGAAAATTAGGATGATGCCTCCTGAGAAGGTGAAAGGAAACATCAGAGCAAACATCAGAGCCGGAGAGAGAACGGGAGAGTGTTAGTGTGTTCAAAATCCATTTTAAATGAGAACGAAAATGTCATCATGTAAAGCAATATTTTGTACAATTAGACTTTTCATCTTGAGCTTGGTTTTATTTAGTATAAAGTGTATTTTCCATTTTTACCATTATAAATTTTGTTTAAAAATATAAATTATGAATGTGTTTACTCTTCAGATAATTGCATATTATAAAATGTATGCATCAAAATTGTTGATAATTTGTTTCCTATTTCAGGAAAGTTTTGAAAGCAGGAGGTTCTTTCTTGTTTATTAAGGAGCATGTGAAAGTGGACTGTGATCTGGTACTGTTATCATAGAGTCTTGGTTACATTTTCTTTGTCTCATCTCTCTTTGCAGTGAGCATCCTGAGGATATGTGATGGAAGGAAATAGCACCCAGCTGACAGAATTTGTTCTCAGAGGAATAACAGATCGTCCAGAGCTTCAAGTCCCCCTCTTCCTAGTGTTCTTCTTCATCTATGTCACCACCATGGTGGGCAACCTTGGCTTAATCTTTCTCATCTGGAAGGACCCTCATCTACACACACCCATGTACCTTTTCCTTGGAAATTTGGCCTTTGCAGATGCCTGCACTTCATCCTCTGTGACCCCAAAGATGCTTATGAAATTTTTAAATAAGAATGACATGATATCTATGGGTGAGTGTTTTGCCCAATATTATTTTTTTTGTTTCAGTGCAACTACTGAAATTTTCCTCCTGGTAGCGATGGCCTATGACCGCTATGTAGCCATATGCAACCCTCTACTCTATCTAGTGGTGATGTCCAAAAGACTCTGCACTGTCTTAATCAGTTTATCATATATAATTGGTGTTCTAAATCCTATGGTTCACATAGGATTATTATTCAGATTAAAATTCTGTAGGTCTAATGTTATTGATCATTTCTACTGTGAAATCTTGCCACTCTATACAATTTCTTGTACAGATGCATCCCTTAATGCATTGGTAATTTTCATTTTTGCTTCTTCCATACAAATCAGTACCTCTGTGACTATTGTAGTCTCTTATGCCCGTGTCCTATTTGCTGTCCTGCACATGAAGTCTGAGAGAGGCAGAAGAAAAGCTTTCTTCACCTGCAGTGCCCATCTGCTCTCTGTTTCTTTGTTCTATGGTACCCTTCTCTTTATGTATGTGAGTCATGGGTCTGCCCCAGGTGAAAATCAGGATAAAATGTATTCTCTGTTCTATACAGTTGTGATTCCTCTGCTAAACCCCTTTATTTACAGCTTAAGAAACAAGGAGGTTTTGTGTGCTTTGAGAAAAATAACTAAATAATAAATAATTTCTGAATATTTCAAGGCCTTTTCCACCTCTTCCTCTCTTTTGAATTCCATCATAATATCTGATTTTGTATTTTGCACATAATTAAAATTTTACATATTGTGAAATAAAAAATACAAATTTAGACTGTGAATGGCTATCTTAGTAAAATGATTATAAAGTAGTTAAGAAGGACTTAAAAGCATTCTTTTGAAATACACACTCTGTGAAATTTACTTCATTATTTACTTCATTAAATTATTAAGCATTTGGTTTTAAGATCTATATTACAACACTCTCATGTTTTTAATTAAAAGAAGCAATCTCAGGCTGCATAAATTATTTGCTTAATACCTATTTTTTCCCTTAAATAATTTTTTGAGGAAAGTTTATTTAAATAATTTGGAGTCATATTACCAGTATATAGATAAATAATATTTATGCAACATGTGACAAGGAATACCACCTAAACACTTAACATAGAGGTATTTTGAGATTTAAGAGTAAAGTGAAAGAATATTTATGTTAACATCATCAAAAATTCTCAAAGTTGTAATATTAAAAATCAAGATAATTTTTATGGAGCATAAAAAGACAAATTTATATTCTTACAAAATGACTGTCCTTTCATTTTTACTTTTGCCTGTGACTATATTTTGTTTTATCACATTTCTTCGGCTTTGAACCAAAGATCTTGTTACATCTACTAGTCAAGATCTCTAACTGAATCTCATTAAGAGTAAGGTAGAAAGATACATTGTACTCCCTGTATTGAGTCTCATGAAATCAACAGCGTTGGTAAGAAGTAATCTTGCCATGGTTGTTTATAATTTCTCAGGGAGTTGAAAAAATATGAGAAAGAGGCAAAAAGCTGAACTTGTATCAGCTGCTAAAACTACAGTAAACAATATTTGAGAACATGATTGTACTATTTACTCAAACGTCTGAGGGGAAAAGGAACAGAACTGTTGTAGTGAATGTGATATGGTCTCATAGGCTCTGAAGCTGACACTTAGTCCCTCACTGGTGGCACTGTTTGGGAAGATTGTGAAACTTTTGTGAGGTTCACCCTAGCTGGATGATGTGATTTCACATAAGCAGGTCTTGAGACCTGATAGCTCCACTCCACTTATTATCTGTTCTCTGAGTATGTATGCAATGTGCTGCACTGATTCAAGTTCCTGCCACACTGACCTCCCTGCCTGGACTGTATTCTCCAGTAACTATCAGCCCCAATTCATATTTTCTCTTATTTTTTGACAAGCATTCAGTCAGAATATTGGCACCAGGCTGTGTTCTTCCTGTGATTATCTGAACTTGTATTTCTTAGGCCTTTGGAATTTACTTGCAGCAGAAATATGGAATAATTTGGAACTTTGAGCAAGAGAAGCCCTCACGTGTTATAAGCTGAGCATTCTGGGCCATTCTAATGGGAGTTTACAATCTGAGGAGATAGAGAAAATATACTAAACTATTAAGCCTGCCTCATGATGGTATAGAGGTGACTAAGGGTGATCTAGAGGTCTTTTAGGGCAAAAAATCTGGTAGCATCTCTAAAAACAGGATTGAGGCTAAATTATAAAGTAATGGCCTAATATGTTCTATAATAGAAAATGAAAATTGAGATAACATTCACATTGTGTTTTGGTTATTTTTAATTGTTTACATTCAACTGAATATCAAAATATCTTATTGATATCTATATCTACAACTATATATCCACATCTATATATCTATATATTTGGTATATGTATCAATCTATACATCTCTCTATATAATTATTTCTAATTGTTCTCACTCAGATATATAACTATATATTTATATCTATCTATCTATCTGTCTATCTATCTATCTATCTATCTATCTATCTATCTATCTATCTATCAAGTACCTATTATCTTTCTATGGAGACAGCAATAACTGAGCAAAAATATGATGTAAATGTAAGAGCAGAGAGGCAGGAGTTGGTGGGTGGGTGGGGGAACATCCTCATAGAAGCAGGGGGAGGGAGATGGGATAGGGGTTCCCTGGGTGGAAACTGGGAAGGGGGATAACATTTGAAGTGTAAATAAAGAAAATATCCAATAAAAAATAGAAAAAAAGTGATGTAAAATGTGCCTATGGTAAGGAGCAAGTATGAGTAAGACTGAGATTTTGAACGAGGAAAACTTGAATCTGTATCACTGACTGATAGAAGCAGATAATTTGTTCTTTTGATTTCACCAGGGAGTGTCATAACTCCCTGGTTATGACACTCCCTGTCATAGGAGGGAGGAGAGGTTATTTTGTCTCCACCATTAGCTGAGAATCTGTTTTGAGATTTTGGACTTTTAACCAGTGCTGGCTCTGATTTAGACAATGGGGTCATTAAAGTTAAGAGTGTGTGCCCTCTGCATTAAGAGGGGATCATCCACACAGGGGGACCAGTGGTGGAAGGCTTTGGTTCAAATGGGAAATCTTCACCATGGGGTCATAGATTTGAACATTTGGTCCTGGCTTGTGTTGCTTGTTGGAAATGTTGCCAAGCTTGTTAGAGGTGCAGACTTTGCTGGCTGAAGTCAATCACTAGGAACAGGCATTTGCACTTTTAGTCTTGCCCTACCTTCTCTCATTGTATTTCCTGACTGTGGATGTTATGTGTCTGCTGGAACACTCCCAGAGCTTTGACCTACCTACCAGGAAGAATTGTCTCACTGTGGAACTATGAACCCCAATAGTACTTTCTCTTAATGTGATGGACTGAGGGTATTCTCTTACAGCAACAGAAATGTAACCAAGATACTCTTTATAGTAAAAATGAGACTTCTTAAAAAGAAAAGTCTCAAATGCCAACTTGTAAAAGGTAATTTTTGAGCACTGACAAGATCAGACAGACTTAAAGTGGCCAGATATCAATGTGGTACAATATCTAGGAAGGAAATGTCTATGGCTTAATATTTCATTTTGATGTACTCAGCTGTGAAATGTTATATAATATGATTGTAATTAAAAAATGGAAATGGTCTCTTCAAAAATCTACCACTGCTGTTGTATTTTTCCTCTTCTTATTCTAAAAGACTTTCTGTTTTACAGGTCAAATTAAAGGTGATATAAATTATGCTTCACTGAGTGTACTTTAAATTTCTAGTGAACAGCACACATCCTTCCCCCCTCAACTCAGATGGGCAGGTTCATTTAGAATAAATAAAACAAGTACCAATACAATTCAAGTCACCATTACGTGTGTTTATAATCTGACACTCATGACAAGAGCTTCCTTTTCACTAGACTCTGGAAAATCTAGTAGGAACATATTAGATACTTTACTTTGCAAGTAAGGAAATACAGATCAGGAATGTTTATTTGGTCAGCATCTTAGCAGTAGAATCTCAAAGCCTGTATGATCCAAACAGGATGGAACTGACTCCAAAGATAACAAGTAGACCTACAGTACCAGTATAAGGAAATGTCTGTACCCTCATGTTCACTGCAGTATCTTTCATAATGTCTAATGTATTAATGTATTCTACATGCCCACTAATGGGTGGATTAACAAATTCAATGAGCTGAGCCTATGAAAAGATAAATACATAAATGTTTAATATATAAATAAGTATATAAACTATTATACTATTCAAAGATGTAAATTATGTCATTAAAAATGGGTAAATCAGGAAGACATGCCAAATGAAATTATCTAGACCCAGAAGGCCTAGTACTACTCAACCTCTCTTAAATCCAGAGTCTAATACAATGAGACACATGGAAATATAGATATGTTATTATCAGAGGCTTGAGTGTTGATGGACTTAGGAAATGGTTTTAGGGATAAGATGACATTCTGTGGTGTCTACACAATATGGTAGTGATGGCTGATTATGAAGTACTGCATGCATATATCAAAGCATCATTTCTTTAGTCATAAATAGATGGAACCAAAATATTCCAATTTTAGGTGAAATTTAAGATAACTTAAAGTTTAAGTTAACTCTAAAAGTGATTATAGTTTTTCCAAGGAAAATATAATGGATATTGAAAATTTTGTGGTATTTTTGTATACGTATCGATATGCTATCATATGCACTCATATAAATATACTGTTTGCTAATTTTGGCTTGTATAAAAAACATCATGAAGTGGTATTGGAACAGTGATAGGCAGGTAGACCAGTGGAACAGAATTGAGGACCCAGAATTGAACCCATACACCTATGGTCACTTGATCTTTGACAAAGGAGCTAAAACCATCCAGTGGAAAAAAGACAGCATTTTCAACAAATGGTGCTGGATCAACTGGCAGTTAGCATGTAGAAGAATGCAAATAGATCCATTCCTATCTCCTTGTACAAAGCTCAAGTCCAAGTGGATCAGGGACCTAAACATCAAACCAGACACACTGAAACTAATAGAAAAGAAAGTGAGGAAGAGCTTCGAGCACAGAGGCACAGGGGAAAATTTCCTGAAGAGGATGCCAATAGCTTATGCTCTAAGATCAAGAATTAACAAATGGGACCTCATAAAGTTGCAAAGCTTCTGTA
>NW_022196894.1:56731669-56739343 GCF_008632895.1 Mastomys coucha | reverse complement strand
CTGACTAATACAGAAGTAGAGGCTCACAGCCATCCATTGAACTGAGTACAGGGTCCTAAATGAAGGAGTTAGAGAAAGAACTGAAGGAGGTGAGGGTTTGCAGCCCCTTAGGACAAACAACAATATGAACTAACCAGTACCCTCAGAGCTCTCAGGGACTCATCCACCAACCAAGGAGTACACATGGTGGGTCTGATTGCTCTGGCAGCATGTGTATAGTAGAGGATTGCAAAGTTGCTCATCAATGGGAAGAGAGGCCCTTGGCCCTGTGAAGATTCTGTGCCCCATTGTAGGGGAATGCCAGGGTCAATAAGTGAGAGAAGGTGGAGTGGCAAGCAGGGGGAGGAGGAGGCAACGGGGGTTTGTTCTTCTTGTTGTTGTTTTTTCTTTGGAGGGGAAACTGGGAAAGGAGGAATCACATGACATGTAAATAAAGAAAATATCTAATTAAAAAAATCATGCAGGAGTTACGATATATGTAATGCATCATAATATACCCACAGTCTCATGGCTAAAGTGTAAGACAACATCCTTAACAAGGTAAATATCTTTGGTTGCAATGTTTTTTCAACTTGAAGATTAGAGATATTCATAGAATTTTTTTGAGACCATATTTGAATATAATATTTTCCTCTTTTCTCTCCTCCTTTCAACCACTCCCACATACTCCTGTCTATTTGCCTTCAAATTCATTGCATCCATTTTCTTTTCAAAATTACTATTGCATATATATGTATATATAGTATATAATATACAATGTATTATTGGTATGTACATTGGTACACACATATATATCAATAATATTTTGATATAAATAATGTATGGTATATATTATATATACCTGTCCAGTCTGTGTAACATTTCTTGCATGTTTTCAGGGCTGACCATTTGATGCTTTACAACCAGTTGGTGTGTTCTTCTCTGGGGGAAGACCACTTCTGCTTTCAGCTTTCCTCAGATTCCTATAGTTCTTTGTGGAGGGCTGAGGTTTCATGGGCTTTTCTTCATTAAGTTTGGCATGTTCATTCATGTCATTCTTACTCAACTCACAGATTGTTGTCAATGTTACTGAGACTGTATGGACATTGCTCCTGAATTTCCTAGGAGACACAATCTCACAACAAATTCCGTGATCTTCTGGTTCTCACAATCAATCTCTCTGTACTTTTTATCCCAAAGTTCCTTGAGCCTTTGATTCAGGAATATTTTCACAGAAAAAAATAAACTCATCAATTTTCAAGTTACAGATTAGAAGACATGTGGTTTATTTAGTTAAGAACATATGTGAACATTTACATCATTTTGTTTTTAATAGTATACACTAATACTGTATACATAAATGGAAAGACAAGAATGGGTAGTAGGTAAGATTTTCTCATCAAATTGCTACCAGTATTCACCAGTAATCGGTAAGACTGAACCAATCTGTTCTCTTTAAATTTTTAGTATTTTCATTGCCTTAAACATTTCTTGATTTTTTTTTAAGATTTATTTTATTGTTATATGTAAGTACACTGTAGCTGTCCTCAGACACACCAGAAGAAGGTGTCAGATCTCATTACGGATGCTTGTGAGCCATCATGTGGTTTCTGGGATTTGAACTCAGGACCTCTAGAAGAGCAGTCAGTGCTCTTAACTGCTGAGCCATCTCACCAGCCCCCATTTTTTGATATTTGGTTACAGTAAGCCACATTAAAATTGTTGTTTTATATATGAAAACTGGATTTATATTGGCAATATCATAAGGTTCAATAAAATTTCTTCTCTGCGGGGGAAGTGTGTGACATAATCTAGTCTACCATTCATTGAATCTGAATTATCAAATGCTATCTTAAAATAAAAATGCAAAAGAAATATTTGGTAACTTTTATAAGTATAATTAATACTCACATAGTATCTGTATTAATAAAATATTTTTATATATTAAAATATAATTATTGATCTAATTTTAATAAAGATGGAAAGTCAATTTCATCAAAAATACTTAAATAATGTCACTGGAGCAAATACTTTCATTAGTAAATGACCTTTAATATTTTAGTTTTAGAAAGCAAGTGAGCCTATGTAAAACTAGTTGCAATAGGTTTGTTAGCAATAATTATCTGAATAGTAAACAATGCCCCACAGATTGGCTTCACCCTATAGGGAATTTTGGTAGCATTAAGGGAGTTTTAGAATTGAATTTAAAAATAGGATTGAAGATGATAAGGATTAAATACCCTCTCCAAACTACTTTGTTAAAGAATATTGGCGGGAAGAGAACAGTTATTTTGGCCACTCTTTTTGTTGAAACTTGAGTTTCTTCATGGAGATTTAAACTTCATAGCATCCATGCTTGCAGAGACTTTCATAGGAACTTGGTGAGAAAATAGTATTTTTAACCACTTAATTACCAAAAGTTTGTCATAATATGTCAATAACTGCATGGGAATGATATTCTGTAAGTATCTTTTTAGGAGAATTATCTAATGAGTGGGGAACAGGCAGTCCTGAAAGGTAAGTGAAATATTTTGTTATTTTGGTTCACTTTCTCTAATTCCTTGTCACTCACAGCTATGTGTTTATACACCAAAGATTTGAACTCAATCCTGTGAATTTGTAAGAGTTCACGTGGTTAACCTCTATGATGGGATCCTTTGCAAGTAAAATGTCCCTTTCTGACTTTTACTTTGAGAATGTTCATAACCAAGATGAATTGTTGGTTCCTGGGATCACAGGGATGTGTGACTTCTGATGGCATCTATGCTTCCTTACTCACCTGGTGAGTGAATTCTTTGGGGATCCTGGAACTATGAAGAGAGGAAGAGTCCTGACAACAGCAGTATCTGTTTCATGTTAAATGCTCAGCAAATATAAAACAAATATTCTATTATGTTTTTTTAATATAAGATAGTGGAACATTTAATATTTTTTTCCAGAGTTTATGTGCTGCCCTGCTAATGTTTCAGCAACCAATAAAACTCCAAGAAAATCACCTGTTTCCCAGAAAGGATGAAGGAGAACAAATTTCACAGATTGTTTTTATTTAGTTGAAATAAAGAAGCACGGAATACCCTCTGCATCTATCAGTATAATATTTCAGTTCTTCTACACATTTTATTGCCTCAAGATAAATATTTGCCTATTCTTTTAAAGAGCTCTCATTTACATGCTTTATACAAAAATAAAGCATATGATTTGAGAAAAACAATTTATAAATATCACAGATATGGGTATGGAGCAGTTACGTATTCTATACAGAATTATATACTACGATTTGAAAAATTAAACACGTATGTTGGTAGGAAACCCATTGGGCAGTCTTTGTTTTATGACTGCATGATCATTCCTATTCACTGCATGATTAGAGAATGAAGCTTTGTATTTCTAAGTGATCAGCTCCAATTTTAGGTCATCAATGCTGTGATACAAGTGTACAAACTACATTTAGACCAGATTGCGCTCACTTGTTACTACAGAAATATAACTGGTCCTGACTTGAATGGCTCCCCTGCTGTATCGTATAGGACCTGGCACCACTGTCCTGGCTGGTTGGTTATACTCTATACATGAGTATACATGGCTTGGTGAAATTTTCTGCCTTGCATATTATATCTGTGAGCATTGTAAATTAGTTTTAACCTAAGCAAGTTTTACCCAATTTATTCTTTTCATAAATATAGTTTTTATGACTTATGCAGAATGTAGATATTGGAGACATTGGCCAGCCGTTTTGTGGCCATATGCTCAGCGATATTCAACAGCACCTTTAATTTCAAATTTCTGTCAAGCAGCTAGAAGCTCAGCAAATACTGTGGAATTGTTAAAATCTCTTTAAAACTATGTATAATTGAAATGCTAAAAATATTCTTAATTCACTGGACAATTTTCCATACTGGAGTGTTTAAATTATTTTTCTTAGACCTATCATTAATATGTTATGAAGTTACATATATGTATGTGTTCTATTTTAAAATAAATGTGTTTCATTATGAATTAACATATGAGTATTCAGTTCTTCGTAACAAACAAAAATTATAATATTTTAATTCAGGTGTGATTAATCCCATAAAGAATTGAATTAATGCTTCTTTATATGCTTTATGTTGAAAAAACATGAAAAGATTTATTCAAAAATTGTGTTTGTTCTTACATATGTATAATCAGGTACCATATTTGAAACTGATAGAAAGGTCAGAAATATTTTAAATTGCCATCTTATTACCGAACCTGTTTAGGATTTAGAATGAAAGATATTCTAATGTAACTAATACTTAAAGTACAGTCCATTTTCCTCCCATATAAGAATGTTTGAAAGATACATATGGCCTGAAAATAGGGTGATATCTTTTGAGAAGATGAAGGGAAACATCATCATATGGGAGGAGAGAGAACTAGAGAGTATCAGCATATTCAAAACCCATTTTAAATGAGAATGAAAATGTCATTATGTAAAGCAATACATTATGCAATGAGACTTTTTCAGCTTGGGCTTGTGTTAAAAATATTTTATTATTTTATTTTTTGAATTAATTTATTTTTTATACTCCTTATTCTATTCCCTGCTTCCTGCATCCATCCTCCGACTGCTCCACACCCCACACCTCCTCTCTACCCTCCCTGTCTCCACATCGATGCCCACACCCTCCACCCCACCTGACCTCTGTGGGTCCTCCAGTCTCTTGAGGGTTAGGTGCATAGTCTCTGAATGAATACAGACCAGAAGTCCTCTATTGTATGTGTGTTGGGGGCCTCATATCAGCTGGTGTATGCTGCCTGTTTGGTCGTCCAGTGTTTGAGAGATCTCAGGGGTCCAGATTAATTGAGACTGTTAGTTCTCCTACAGGATCACCCTTCTCCTCAGCTTCTTTCAGCCTTCCTTAATTCAACAACAGGAGTCAGCTGCTTCTGTCTATTGGTTGGGTGCCAATATCTACATCTGACTCTTTCAGCTGCTTGTTGGGTCTTCTGGAATGCAGTCGTGTTAGGTTCCTTTTTGTGAGTGCTCCATAGCCTCAGTAATAGTATCAGGCCTTGGGACTTCCCCCTGAGCTGGATCCCACTTTGGGCCTGTTGCTGGTCCTTCTTTTCCTCAGGCTCCTCTCCATCTCCATCCCTGTAATTCTTTCAGACAGGAACAATTATGGGTCAGAGATGTGACTGTGGATGGCAACCCTATCTATCACCTGATGCCCTGTCTTCCTGTTGGAGGTGGGCTTTATAAGTTCCCTCTCCCTACTGTGGGGCATTTCATCCAAGATCCCATCCTTTGATTTCTGAGAATCTCTTACCTCCCAGGTCTCTGGTGCATTCTGAAGGGTTCCCCCAACCTCCTATCTCCTGAGACTGTCTGTTTCCATTCTTTCTGCTGCCCCTCAGGGCTTCAGTCCTTTTTTCTCACCCAATTAGAAGGATTAGATTCCCTTCTCTCTCTAACTACCCGCCTTGTCCACTTTCCCTCCCAGGCCACTCCCTCCCTCCCCACTTGTGATTGCTTTCCTTCTTTCTTTCTTTCTTTCTTCCTTCCTTTCTTTCTTTCTTTCTTCCTTCCTTTCTTTCTTTCTTTCTTCCTTCCTTTCTTTCTTTCTTTCTTTCTTTCTTTCTTTCTTTCTTTCTTTCTTTCTTTCTTTCTTTCCTTCTTTCAAATATTTTAGTATAAGTCTATTTCCCTTTTTGCCATTCTAAATTTTATATAATAATATAAATGATAATGTACTTAAGTCAAACATAATCTAAATATATACTAAATTATAAGATCAGGTGAATCCATGTCAATGATCTCTTCAGTTACTTTTCAGATAATTGCATGTTATCAAATGTATATCAAAATTGTTCATAAAATGTTCCCTACTTCAGGAAAGCTTTGAAAGCAGAAAGAGTTCACTTTGTTCTTTCTTGTGTATTAAGGAGGATCTGACATGTGTGAAAGTGAACTGTGATCTGGTACCGTTCTCATAGAGTTTTGGTTACATTTTCTGTGTCTCATCTCTCTTTGCAGTGAACATCCCGAGGGTGCGTGATGGAGGGAAATAGCACCCAGCTGACTGAGTTTGTTCTCAGAGGAATAACAGATCGTCCAGAGCTTCAAGTCCCCCTCTTCCTGGTGTTCTTCTTCATCTATATCACCACCATGGTGGGCAACCTTGGCTTAATCTTTCTCATCTGGAAGGACCCTCATCTACACACACCCATGTACCTTTTTCTTGGAAATTTAGCCTTTGCTGATGCCTGCACTTCATCCTCTGTGACCCCAAAGATGCTTATGAAATTTTTAAATAAGAATGACATGATATCCATGGGTGAGTGTTTTGCTCAATTTTATTTTTTTTGTTTCAGTGCAACTACTGAAATTTTCCTCCTGGTAGCGATGGCCTATGACCGCTATGTAGCCATATGCAACCCTCTGCTCTATCTAGTGGTGATGTCCAAAAGACTCTGCACTGTCTTAATCAGTTTATCATATATAATTGGTATTCTAAATCCTATAGTTCATGTGGGATTATTATTCAGATTAAAATTCTGTAGGTCTAATGTTATTGATCATTTCTACTGTGAAATCATGCCACTCTATGCAATTTCTTGCACAGATCCATCTCTTAATGGATTGGTGGCTTTTATTTTTGCTTCTTCCATACAAATCAGTACCTCTGTGACTATTGTAGTCTCTTATGCCCGTGTCCTCTTTGCTGTACTGAACATGAAGTCTGAGAGGGGCAGAAGAAAAGCTTTCTTCACCTGCAGTGCCCACCTGCTCTCTGTCTCTTTGTTCTATGGCACTCTCCTCTTCATGTATGTGAGCCCTGGGTCTGGGTCAGGTAAACAAAAGGATAAAATGTATTCCCTGTTCTATACAGTTGTGATTCCTCTGCTAAATCCTTTTATTTACAGCTTAAGGAACAAAGAAGTTTTGGGTGCTCTGAAGAAACTCATAAAATGATAACTATCTTATGAAATTTTCAGTTTTGAATTATCTTTTTATCTTTTGCAATGTATCATAATTTTAGATTGTTTTGAACATAATACAAGTCTTGTCTATTGTTAGACTACACACACCAGTCTAATTATGTAATTATTATTAAAATATTAAGCTAAGGTATTAAGTCATTCACAATTATATGTTGCTTCATATATTTTTACTTCAAATTGCTTTTAATCCATGTACACCTTGTCTCTGACTCTTTTTTTATTAGATGTTTCTTTTTTTTTAATTTTTATTAGATATTTTCTTTATTTACATGTAAATTTCTCCCTTCCCAGTTTCCCCTCTAAAAAACAAAGAAACAAACAAAAACAACAAAAACAAGCCTCAGCTGCCTCCCCACTTCCCATGCCTTCCACCCCACCCTCTCCTGCTTATTGGCCCTGCCATTCCCCCACACTGGGGCTCAGAACCTTCACAGTGCCGAGGTCCTCTCCTCCCATTGATGATTGAATTTGCAATACTCCACTATACACGTGCTGCCAGAACCATCAGTCCCACCATGTGCAGACCTTGGTTGGTGGTTGAGACTCTGAGAGCTCTGAGGGTACTAGTTAGTTCATATTGTCGTTTGTCCTAAGGGGCTGCAAACCCCTCAGTTCCATTGGTCCTTTCCCTAACTCCTTCACTGGGGACCCTGTACTCAACTCAATGGATGGCTATGAGCCTCTACATCTGTATTAGTCAGGTACTGTCAGAGCCTCTCAGGAGATAAC
>NW_022196894.1:56718777-56730493 GCF_008632895.1 Mastomys coucha | reverse complement strand
TTCTTTGTTTAGCTCTGTACCCCATTTTTTAATAGGATTATTTGGTTCTCTGGAGTCTAACTTCTTGACTTCTTTGTATACATCGGATATTAGCCCTCTATCAGATATAGGGTTGATAAAGATCTTTTCCCAATTTGGTTGCCGTTTTGTCCTATTGACAGTATCTTTTGCCTTACAGAAGCTTTGCAACTTTATGAGGTCCCATTTGTCAATTCTTGATCTTAGAGCAGAAGGTATTGGCATTCTCTCCAGGAAGTTTTCCCCTGTGCCTATTTGCTCGAGGTTCTTCCCTACTTTCTCTTCCATTAGTTTCAATGTATCTGCTTTAATGTGGAGGTCCCTGATCCACTTGGACTTGAGCTTTGTACAAGGAGAAAGGAATGGATCGATTTGCATTTTTCTACATGTTAACCTCCAGTTGAGCCAGCACCATCTGTTGAAAATGCTGCTCTGACTCTTTTACCTACTGTTGAAACTCTATTTTTCCTATTGGGTGGATTTTTTTCCACTCTATAAATGATGGCTTTCGCCTTGTCTCATTGTTATCTTGTTCTGTTGTGTTTGGATGCCATTTCTTGGAGGCCTACAATTTTCAGGAGGTAGTAACTAGGAGGAGGGAAGAGAGGAGACACTGAGGTCTGCATGTATTGTTTGAGGGAAGAATCGTTTTTTAATAATAAAAAATTGAAAGTCTTGCTTTCCAGGTTCATACATTCTAAGACTCTTAGATTCATATTATTGAAAGTTCTCAAGGCTCCATTATATGAAAGATACACCCCTCCTACCTCCACAGTCCCTGCAGAGAGTGATAGAGAGATCCTGTGTGTGAGAGAGTTTAAGAGAAGGAGGGAGGGGAGGGAGGGAAAGAGAGGGAGGAAAAGAGGAAAGGAGAGAGAGAGAGAGAGAGAGAGAGAGAGAGAGAGAGAGAGAGAGAGAGAGAGAGAGAGAGAGAGAAATGGAGTTCCAAGTGGTTAAGTGGCTGAGAATGGCTGAGTGGAGTTCTTGGAATGGAGCTCTGATCTTCTGGGAAAGGAGCATGTACTTTGACAATTTAGTCATCTCTCCACCCTCACACAAGTTTTGATACATACTCATTAATTGCTTTCTTTAGTACAATGATAAACTCCCCCACCTCCAGTTTTCAGATATTTTAAAACTGTTAATTTTATTTTATTGAACATATACATAAATCCTCTTATTACAAAGCTAATTCCCCTCCCTGTTCTTGAGGAATATTTGTCCCAAACCTTCTTTTTAGAAAATGTATGTAATCATGCCAAAGAGTGAAAAATGAAGCATCTGAAATGATTTTGCTTTGAGATCTATGATTAGTCTTAATGTGCTAAATATTTCTGTCACATCTATTGGAAATACACAAATTCATTAACTTAAAAACCAAACAAATAAAAAAAATCAATGGAGAACTTTCTAGACCAAACAGCCATGAGATGCCTGCTCTAAGCCTGACAACCTAAATAGTGACCTCAGCACCCACAAGTTGGAAGACAAGAAATGGCTCTAGCAGGCTCTCCTCTGACTTCCACTTGAACACCATGGCACATATCCCCCATGAATAAAAAACAAATGTTATGGTATATTAAAAATTATTGGAGCATAAATAGAAAAATTGTAAATTTTATAAAACTTCTATCATTTATTTTAAAATAAATGTTGTACCTATGTAAAAGCTTTTGTTTTTCAATAAATTTGTAAGTCTTATGGATTCACCTTATGCATATGATAAATGTTAATATATGACTCTTTTACCTGTATATGTCTGCTGCTTTATAAAACCCTGTATGGATTTACAGCATAACTCACTCAGTAGGGATGTGTGCAGTGCACATTTTCTCAGTCATATCAATTTACTACAGGAGAAAGGATAAAACAGCTTCAGGCAATTCATATGTCAGGTGGAAAAAACATTTTGAAAATATGTCACAATAAAAATCTATTACGCGGCCATTTTCTCTCTGGTGAGTTTCTAAGACTGGAGCAGCCAGCCGGGAGGCATGGGTCCCACGAGTCCCAGGGGAGTTGCAGGGCAGCAGGGACAGATCCTCTCAGCTTCCGAGTGACAGAGGTGGATCAGCATCCTTTTCTGCTCCTTCCCTGCAAGTAGAGGGCCAACCTCCAGGGAGCGCCTTAACCCAGAGACTCGGGTGAGAGCAGCCATTTTCTCTCCAGTGAGTTTCTAAGACAGGAGCAGCCAGCCAGGAGGCACAGGCCCCATAAGTCACAGGGGAGCTGCAGGGCGGCAGGGACAGGACAAGCTCTAGTCAGAGACACTAAGAACATCTAACACCAAATGTCAAGAGATGGTGAAAGGCAAAGGCAAGAATCCTACCAACAGAAACCAAGACTACTTGGCTTCATCAGAACCTAGTACTCCCTCTGCAGCAAGTCCTGGATATCCTGAAACACCGGAAAAGCAAGAATTGGATCTAAAATCATATCTCAGAATGCTGATAGAGGAACTTAAGAAGGACATGAATAACTCCTTTAAGGAAATACAGGAGAATACAGGTAAAAAGGTACAAGCCCTTAAAGAGGAAACAAAAAAATCCCATAAAGAATTACAGGAGATCACAAGTAAACAAGTAGAAGCACTTAAACAGCAAACTCAAAAATCCCTTAAGGAATTTTAGGAAAACACAAACAAACAGGTGAAGGAATTGAGCAAAACCATCCAGAACCTAAAAATGCAAGTCAAAACAATAAAGAAATCACAAAAGAGACAACTCTGGAATTAGAAAGAGGTAAGAAGTCAGGAAACATAGATGCAAGCATCACTAAGAGAATACAAGAGATAGAAGAGAGAATCTCAGGGGCAGAAGATAACATAGACAACATTGAGATAACAGTCAAAGAAAATGCAAAAAAGCAAAAAGACCCTAACCCAGAACATCCAGGAAATCCAGGACACAATGAGAAGACCAAACCTAAGGATAATATGTATAGAAGAGAGTGAAGACCTCCAACTTAAAGGGCCAGTAAATATCTTCAACAAAATTATAGAAGAAAACTTCCCTAACCTAAAGAAAGAGATGCCCGTGATCATACAAGAAGCCTATAGATCCCCAAATAGACTGGACCAGAAAAGAAATTCTTCCTGTCACATAATAGTCAAAGTACCAAATGCACAAAACAAAGAAAGAATACTAAAAGCAGTGAGGGAAAAAGCTCAAGTATAAAGGTAGACCTATCAGAATTACACCA
The DNA here is from genome assembly GCF_008632895.1 of Mastomys coucha. Lineage (NCBI taxonomy): Eukaryota > Metazoa > Chordata > Mammalia > Rodentia > Muridae > Mastomys > Mastomys coucha. The sequence goes on along the minus strand of NW_022196894.1, from coordinate 56,727,274 downwards.
GCCTTCACACCAGAGAATATGAAAGCTAGAAGATCCTGGACAGATGTCATACAGACCCTAAGAGAACACAAATGCCAGCCCAGACTACTACACCCAGCAAAACTCTCAATCACCATAGATGGAGAAACCAAAGTATTCCATGACAAACCCAAATTCACACAATATATTTCCACAAATCCAGCCCTTCAAAGAGTAATAAATGGAAAACTCCAACACAAGAAGGGGAACTACATCCCTGAAAAAGCAAAAATATAATCTTCCAACAAAACTAAAAGAAGATAGACACATGAATGGAATGCCAGCTCTAACTTCAAAAATAACAGGAAGCAACAACTACTTTTCCTTTATATCTATTAATATCAATGGACTCAACTCTCCAATAAAAATACATAGACTATCAGATTGGGTATATAAACAGGACCCAACATTTTGCTGCATACAGGAAACCCACCTCAGTGACAAAGACAGACACTACCTCAGAATAAAAGGCTGGAAAACAATTCTCCAATCCAATGGCCCCAAGAAAAACGCTGGAGCATCCATTCTAATATTGAATAAAATTGACTTTCACCCTAAAGTGATCAAAAAAGATAAGGAGGGATACTTCACATTCATCAATGTTATGATCTACCAAGATGAACTCTCAATTCTGAACCTCTATGCTCCAAATGCAAGGGCATCTACATTCATAAAAGAAACTTTACTAAAGCTCAAAGCACACATTACACGGCACACAATAGTAGTGGGGGATTTCAATACCCCACTCTCTTCAATGGACATGTCATGGAAACAGAAACTAAAGAAGGACAAGGTGAGACTAACAGAAGTTATGAAACAGATGCATTTAACAGATATCTATAGAACTTTTTATCCTAAAACAAAAGGATATACCTTCTTCTCAGCACCTCATGGTACCTTCTCCAAAACTGACCATATAATTGGTCACACATCAGGCCTCAACAGATACAAGAAGATTGAAATAATTCCTTGTATCCTATTAGATCACCATGGACTAAGGCCACTCCTCAATAACAACATAAACAATAAAACGCCCACATATACTTGGACGCTTTACAACACTCTACTCAATGATAATTTGGTCAAGGAAGGACTAAAGAAAGAAATTAAAGACTTTTAGAGTTTAATGAAAATGAAGCCACAACATACCCAAACTTATGGGACACAATGAAAGCAGTCCTAAGAGGAAAACTCGTAGCTTTAAGTGCCTCCAAAAAGAAACTGGAAAGAGCATACACCAGCAATTTGACAGCACACCTTAAAGTGCTAGAACAAAAAGAAGCAAATTCACCCAAGAAGAGTCAAAGGCAGGAAATAATTAAACTCAGGGCTGAAATCAACCAAATAGAAACAAAAAGAACTATACAAAGAATCAACTAAACCAGGAGCTGGTTCTTTGAGAAAGTCAACAAAATAGATAAACCATTAGCCAGACTAAGTAGAGGGCACAGAGATAGTTTCCTAATTAACAAGATCAAAAATGATAAAGGAGACATAACAACAGACACTGAGGAAATCCATAAAATCATGAGATCCTACTACAAAAGCCTATACTCAACAAAACTGGAAAACCTAGATGAAATGGACAATTTTCTAGACAGATACCAGGTACCAAAGTTAAATCAAGATCAGATCAACGATCTAAACATTCCCATATCTGCTAAAGAAATAGAAACAGTCATTAATAGTCTCCCAACCAAAAAATCCCAGGACCAGATGGGTTTAGTGCAGAGTTTTATCAAACCTTCAAAGAAGACCTAATACCAATACTCCTCAAACTATTCAACAAAATAGAAACTGAAGGCACTGTACCCAATTCGTTCTATGAAGCCACAATTACTCTTATACCTAAACCACACAAAGACCTAATGAAGAAACTTTCTAAATTAAATTCTGCTTTATGTAACTTAAACATGTGACTTATATGCCACTGAATATTTAGTAACATATCAAGAATACAAACAGTTTATAATCTTCCACTGACAGTACCTTATCAATACAGATGTAGAGGCTCACAGCCCCCCCGTGAAGGAGTTAGAGAAAGGACCAATGGAGCTGAGGGGTTTGCAGCCCCTTAAGAAGAACAACAATATGAACTAACTAGTACCTTCAGAGCTCCCAGTGTCTCAACCACCAACCAAGGACTGCACATGGAGGGGTCTGATTGTTCTGGTAGCATGTGTATAGTAGAGGATTGCAAATTCGATCATCAATAGGAGGAGAGGACCTCGGCCCCGTGAAGTTTCTGTGCCCCAGTGTAGCGGAATGTCAGGGCCAATAAGTGGGAGAGGGTGGAGTGGCAGGCATGGGGAAGGGGGAGGCAACAGGGGTTTGTTTTTGTTGCTTTTGTTTGTTTCTTTGTTTTTTGGATAGGAAACTCGGAAAGGAGAAATTTACATGTAAATAAAGAAAATATCTAATAAAAAAAGAAAAAAGAAAAAATCTATTACACTTTTTTCTTTTTTTCTTTTTCTTTCTGTTGTCACTCAAGACAGTTAAGGCCAATACCTGCCTTTTGCTTTTTATTTAAAGCAGTCTTAAAAAGTAGACATTCTGAGTTTATTCTTGTGCTACCTTTGCTATGTCTGACACTAGATTTGGAGTAGGAGATGTGGGCTTTTTCTGTAGTAAAGAACATATGGCATTTGTCTTTTTGGATTTGGGATACCTCACTTATTATAGTATTCCCCTTTTTTCCAATTAAGTAAATTTAGCACTTTATATCACAATATCAGCTCCCTCCTCCTCCCAGTCTCCCCCTCCCACAGCTTCTTCCCCTAACCCCCATTCTCCTCTGGAAATGGGCAGTCCCCCTGGGTATCACCCCTCCTCCCCAAGGCACAAGAAATCAATGAAGGACTAGGCACATTCTCACAAAGGTCAGAATGAGTGGACCAGTTAGGGAATCAGAATCCACAGGCAGGCACCAGACTCAGGGATAGTCCTCGCTCCAGTTGTTGGGGTATACACATGTAGAACAAGCCACATATCTGCTAAAAATGTGTGGGGGCAGAGGGCTCTAGATGCAGCCCATGCTTGGTTGGTGGTTCAGTCTCTGGGAGTCCCCAAGGGTCCAAATTAGTTGACTCTGTTGATCTTCCTATGGCATTCTTACCCTCTTCTAGTCCCCTAAACCTTCCTCCAGCTCTTTCACAAGACTCCAAGAGCTCCATCTCATATTTGGTGGTGGGTCTCTGCATCTAATTTTATCAGTTGCTGGATGGAACTTCTCAGAGGTCAGTTATGCTGTCTGCAAGTGTAACAGAGTATTCTTAAGTGTTAGGGACTGGCTGTAGCCCATGGGATCTCAATTTGGGCCAGTCAGTGGTTAGCCATTTCCTCCATCTCTGCTCTATATTTGTCCTTGCACATCTTGTAGGCAGTACACATTTTGGGTCAAAGGTTTAGTAGGTGGATTGCTGTCCTTATCCCTCTACTTGGAGTGCTGCCTGGATACAGGAAGTGGCACTTCAGGACCCATATCTCCACTATTAGGAGTTTTACCTAGCGTCATCTCCATAGGCATCCTTTGGTCTCCCCTCCACCCCACTCCAGTTCTCTGACTCTTCTTAGAGATGGCCACACTACTGCCAATTTCCATTCTCTCTCTCCTGTTTTTCCTACACCTGATACCCCTATCCCATTCCCTCATTCTCCCCTCTTCCGTCCATATCCTTCCCTCCATCAACCTCTGATGTCTAATTTGTTTCCCCTTCTGAGAAAGATTTAACAATACTCCCTTTGGCCATCCTTGTTACTTGATTTCTTTCTGCCTGTGGTTATCTTGTATTTTTTTTCGCTAAAATCCACTTATAAGTAAGTACATACCATCAATGTCCTTCCAGGTCTGGGTTTTCTCCCTCAGGTTGATATTTTCAAGTTTTATCCATTTGCCTGTAAAATTTATGAAGTTCTTGTTTTTAATATCTGAGTAGTATTTCATTGTATAAATGAACCACATTTTCTTTATCCATTTTTCAGTTGAGGGACATTTAGGTTGTTTGCAGTTTCAGGCTATTATAAATAAACTGCTATGAAAATAGTATCCTTGTGGGATGGTAGGACATCTTTTGCATATATGTCCAGGAGTGGTATAGCTGAGTCTTGAGGCAGAACTATTCCCCAATTTCTGAGAAACTACAAGATTGATTTCTAGAGTGGTCGTATAAGTTTTCAACCAGATTGTAGGAGAGCTCCCCTTGCTCCACATTCTCTTCACATGTGTTGTCCCTTGAGTTTTTGATCTTAGCCATTCTGATTGGTGAAAGGTGGACTCTCAGCGTCATATTGATTTTCATTTCTCTGAAGACTATGGACTCCAATCTCTGTTCTTCTGCAACTCTAGTGGTGCTTGGATGTCCAAGAGTCAGAGAACCACATGGCTCTAGGCTTGCTGCAGGCCTATGGACCCCTGAGTCAGTTCTTTTATTTCTTGGCAAGATGATTCAACAAAATAAGAACAAAAGAACATTGTCTAATTAACTTTATGAAGCCACAGTTTCCCTGACACCCAAACTACATACTCAACAAAGAAAGAGAATTAGAGACAAATTTCCCTCATGAACATTGTTGCAAAAATACTCAAAAAATACTCACAAACCAAATCAAAGAACACAGCAAAAAGATAATTTGCCAAATCAAATAGACTTCTTTCCAAGGATGCAAGGATAGTTCAACAAATGAAAATCTACCAAAGTACTTTGCCTCAGAGAAGGAAGGCCTCCCATAGATATCTTTCCACCTTGATATATCAAGTTGCAGTAAGATTAGGCATATTTTCTCCTATTGGGGCTAGGCAAGGCATTCAAGTTAGTGAAAATGGATCAAAGGCAGGCAACAGAGTCAGAGGCAGCCCTACCTATACTACATGAAGACAAAGTTGTCCATCTTTTAAATATGTGTAGAGGGCATAAATTCATCCCTTGCATGTTCTCTGGTTGGTTAACACAATTCTTTACAGACTTCTAAAGGACAACTCTCCACCTCATATGAAAAGCCAAAAAAACCCAAGATGGCCAAAATAATCCTGAAGGATAAAGGAGCTGCTAGAATTTTCTATTTTCTATTTCACCATTTTCTATTTCAAATTGTAGTACAATGCTATAGTAATAAAACCACATGTATTGGAAGAAAGACAGACACATCAGTGGAGTTAAATATAAAACAAATATAAATCCACATAACCTTTGTATAGATTTATGAACACCTGAATATATTCTTCTATATGCAAACAATTCAATTGAAAAATCATGTGCAGATGTAAACATAGAATTCTTAATAGAGGAATCTCAAATGGCTGAGAAACTTTAAAGAAATGCTCACCATTCTTAGCAATCAGGGAAATACCAATCAGAACTACTTTGAAATTCCATTTTACACTTGTCAGAATGGCTAAGATCACTAACCCATGTGACAGCTCTTGCAGGTAAGGACATAGAACAAGGTAATACTCCTCCAGTGCTGGGAGTAGTGCAAATTTGTACAGCTACTAAATTAATGTAGTGTTTCTTCAGAAAATTTAGAATTGATCTACTTCAAGATTCAGCCACACCACTATTGGGCATATATCCAAAGGATGCTTTATCCTACCACAAGGACACTTCCTTAGCTGTGTTCATTGAGGTATTATTCATTATAGTCCAAAACTAGAAGAACCTAGAAAATGTGTTGTATTTCAACAATACAGTGTTACTCAGCTGTTAAAACATGATATTATGAAATTTGCAGGCAAGTTGTAAATTTTGCTTTCTTCCACCAGATGTAATTATTCTTTCAGAGGCTTATTCATGAATAACCCCACTCTTTCTAGTTCTTTCTGAACTCTGGTTGGCTGGTTCAACTCAGCTGTTCTGACTCAAAATTTTCTCTAAGCTGACTGATTCAAACAGGCTTCTCTTGACTTCTCACTGAATTGCTCTGCTTTGAAAAAACTGCTTCTGAATTCCACAAACTGAACTTTACTGAATGCGCTGACTGCACAAACTGAATATGAATTGAACAGAAGTGCCTGGACTCAACTGTATTTAACTGAACTGCACTGAGCTACATTCAACTAAACTTCACTGCATTGCCTGAACTCAAGGGCACTGCTCTCACTGAACTGTCCTCTACTCCTGACTCTCTCTGCAATGTTCTTAAGTAGCCTTCTTTTCTTGTTTGTTCTCAAGAGGGTTTGTTGTCTCCTGTCTCTGACTTATTCTGTCAAATCTTTCTCTGATTTGTCACTTTGCTCTTCAATCAGACATCATTGATTGGGATTAAAGGTGTGTAGTAAAAATATATCTTAGTTGCTAGCCAATGGGGTTCACATGAATATCTTCAAACAACCCAGGCCAGTGTTAAGCAAATGTGTGCTGTCTGGAAACTGGCATGCAGGCCACATTGCTGAGGACTATATCCTCACAACTCAAAGAATATGGATAAATTGAGCTGGTATCTATCTGTTTCCTTCATCCCTACATTCTAGCATGTTTGGTGCAGAAAATCACTCTTAGGTTACTGAAAGAAACCTGGACATCAACCCAGCCACAAAACTCTTGACCTATCATCTATTCTGCCTGTAAAATATGTTAGGGTAATGGTGGTAGAGAACTTGTGTGAGTTGCCAAACAAAGTTTTATCTGACTTAAGACCCACTCCAGGGGATAAAACACATACTTGACACTGTTTAGGTAACCAAGACCAGAAGCTAGATAGCTCAAAGAACAAGCATGACTGACAAACAAACAAGTCGAAACCAAACCAAAACAAAAAACTAAAACTCAAAACAAATGAAAGGAACAAAAACCAAACAATAAAATGATTCTTAATGACATTCTGCTATACTCAAACTAGTGCTTTATCCAGTTATCTTCAGAGAGGCTTCCTCTGGCAGCAGATGGGAACAGACACCAGTAGACATTCTGCAGAGAAAGAGTCTAATTTGAAAGTCTCCATCAAATCCCTCCTGTCAAAGCTCAGAGAATGTTTGAAATAGCCATGTAATAACCTATTCTAAAAGCACACACACATACCATATTCATGCTCATATATATATGTATATATATCCATATATGTATACACACACAGACACACACACACACACACACACACACACACACACAGAGAGAGAGAGAGAGAGAGAGAGAGAGAGAGTTTAAGTAGAGTTATCCTGCATGTGGGATAATGGTGCTTTCAGAAGTGTTGCCAGTAAAAAAGACCAGTGCAAGGTATGGGGTGCTTCATTTTGAGTTGTTGGTTAGGGGCATATACACATGCATATACACATGCATATACACATGCACAGGCACCCCCCTCCTCTTTCTTTCTGACACACATACAGACAGACAACAGACAGACACACACATGAAGAGACACATGCATGCGTGCACACATAGATACATGAAATAAACAGCTTAAATTCTTAAGAAAGTAGAATTCTCACATTTGGTTTAAGGTTAATATTAAGGTCAATATTATTTTAATCTTACATATTAACAATATAATTATATGATGTAATTAGATATGATATAGTCATATAATTATTTGAATTACTAAAAAGAGGTTTGAAATATAGTTTATTACACACACACACACTGATAAACACATTCTGTAAGCAATGTGCAGTTATCACATGAAGTAAGAGCTTCACTCAGAGCTGAGAATATCTGAGCACCAAATATGGAATCTATGTTTTCCTATTATTATGATGGATGAACTTATATTTGCTACTTTTAACCATTAAATAAAAATGCATTTAAAGTTGTAAACATATTTTGGAGAGGATAAATGTATTTTAAACAAAGGGTTTGTACAAACATAGGATTTATTTAGGGAATATAAATTCAAAGCACTATTAAAATTTACAATTTTTTTTTGTTTTTTTCAAGACAGGGTTTCTCTGTGTAGCCCTGGATGTCCTAGAACTCACTCTGTAGACCAGGCTGGCCTCGAACTCAGAAATCCTCTGCCTCTGCCTCCCAAGTGCTGGGATTAAAGGCATGCGCCACCACTACCTGGCAAAATTTACAAATTTTATATATGAAATTTATCTGTAAACACTAGAGTTTGTTTTACAAAGAGATTTAATTGGTTGATTTAATTTTTACCTATCTATATGGATTTAAAATAACATATAGTTGAAATCTGCCTTTAAAGTCCCCATTAAATGTTTATAAACCTATAATATTTCTATTACAATTACACTGACTAAAGATTATATTTTATTATTTAGCATTATATTAGGATACTGTATTTGACAACACAAAAACATAAATTTTGATGCATTCAATAAATAAACACCAATTTTTTTCTGAAAAAATATTTATGGCTTTATGATTTTTCTCAGAGCACATAAAACTTCCTTGTTTCTTAAGCTGTAAACGAATGGGTTTAGTAGAGGAATTATAATTGTGTAAAACAGAGAATACATTTTATCCTTATATTTACTTGGTCCAGACCCAGGGCTCACATACATGAAGAAGAGAGTTCCATAGAACAA
>NW_022196894.1:56710268-56718266 GCF_008632895.1 Mastomys coucha | reverse complement strand
AGGATGAAGTGCAGGCATCTGCAAAGGCTAAACTTCCAAGGAAATAGTACATGGGAGTGTGAAGATGAGGATCCTTCCAGATGAGAAAGATTAAACCAACGTTGCCCACCATGGTGGTAACATAGATGAAGAAGAACACCAAGAAAAGGGGTACTTGCAGCTCTGGAAGATCTGTTATTCCTCTGAGAAGAAACTCAGTCACCAGGGTCCTGTTCACCTCCATAACATCACCTCCGGCTTCTCACTGAAAGGAGATTTAGATGAAAATATTACCAAGTTTCAAGCAAGATACAATTGATGTCAGTATCACATCTTCTCTCTCACATGCTCCTTAATCAAATATTATTGGCAGAAGGCATGCAGGAAGAGCTGCTGTGGGCAATCCAGCTTCTTGGGAGACAGCCCATCCTATTGGGCAATTTTACTGTAGGTTCAATATGAAGATGCATTTTCATGAAATTAATATTGTTTGGATACATTAATAATTTTACATAATTCTTCATTTGATTCAAATAGTTTTAGGAAGTTAGGGTAACTGATAGAAAGTTTAAGGAGATGGTTTATGTTATAACAAAGTTAGAATTAAGAATAGGATGTGCCCCTTTATGCAAGGGTTGCATAAATTGGAAAAGGGAAACAATGAGATTTCATGCATTAAAACACATACTTGCACTTGGAAAAGAAAAATAGATTTGGGACAGGTTAATGATAAAAGAAAACAGTCATTCTAGGATGGGTTTGAGTTTCTGAATCTTTTGTTCTAGGGATGTGGCCATAGGATTTGGTGTTCACCATGAAAAAACAGGCTTATTATTAAAAAGTAAATAATTCTATTATGAATAAAAGAGTAGAAAATAGATGATTAGCCAGTTTAGCGGATCAATACCTAGAAAGTAAGATGTCAGATATATGATAATCTGTTTCTTGGTAAATACAAGTTGTCATCAGCTAAGCATAGGAAAGTAAACTTGCCACTATGGACTGGTTTTCTTAAACGTTGTTAATCAATCACAAAAGAGTTATTGCTTTTGGGTTATGATGAACTTGTGGAGAGAAAGATAGATGGTGTATGTTTAGTTAGGTATGAGTTTAAAGAAAAAATACATAATTAATAATCCTGTCATGATTTCCATTTAGGTAATGACTTTAATCTATTTTTGAAGAATATGCTTTTGTGATGATTATTTTTAGAGAATATATAACTCGTGGTTCTATTTTTTTACATAGGTAATCCTTTTCTTATGTATAAAACTTTGTCTTAGATTTATAAAATGGCTAAGAGGAAAAATAAATATGTTGGAGGCAGCTCATTGGGTGTGTCCCATCCACTGAATGTGTATATGTGTATATATGTATTATATGTAAAGTTGGTTGGAGATTTGCTCCATCCACCCAATGTGTGAATGTGTATATATGTATGTATGTATTTACATATGTATGTGTGTGTGTATGTATGTATGTATGTATGTGTGTATGTATGTATATGTGTGAAGTTGTTGAAGCTTGTCTTGCTTCATCCACTCTATGTTTGGGTGTTTGTGTGATTTTCTTCTCCTTCTTTCCTTTTCTCTATTTGCTTGCCGCCTTCAGCTACAGTCGCCGACTCTATGCCTTGCCTCAGTTTACTGTGTGATGTTGACTCTGACTTTCAATAATGTATGAGTATAGGATATTTCTGTTTTCACAAGTATATCTGACATGCAAAGATTTTAAAAATAATTTTGAGATATAGAGAATTTTAATGAGGTGTTTTCCTGAGAAATATTAAGAAATACACTAAAGATACTAATAAGGTCTTACAATATAGTCAGTCCCTCTAAGTTGCATAAATAACCATAATGTTTTATACACAATTAAGAATCAAGATTATTTAATGTATTATATACCATAGTCACATTAAGCAATACTAATAAAAGCCCAAAATGCATAATCAATTTTTAAACCACTTCTTATGTTTTCTTTATACTGAACAGCATAAGCAGAAAGAACTTTAGTATTAAAAGACAAACAAAAATATAATTAAAAAGATAATAAATCAAACTCTTATGTCAAATAAAGATTTTTAACTTTCACAATAAAATTATTCTGAGCAATTGTTAGTTCCTTTAAGAAAGTAATTACTTGGTATCTTCTATATTATTACACTGTCATTCTTATCTCATGACATAGGAGTGATAACTGAGATGGTACAACTAATATATTAGAATAAATGTTTTAAGAGGCAACACACATACTCAGACAAAACTAGTGATTTTTTTACATGTTAAAGATCAATACAAGATGTGTTATTACACTTGCCAGTTTAAAAAAATATGCAGCTGACAATATTTTTAGTAGATTAATTACATATGCATCTAAAGAGATTGTAGCAACTCTCCAGTTGCTCCTATAATAGTTATTACAAGGGGGATTATCAAAGTTAGAATATAACACTGCAAAAAAAAATCCACAATCTACAACAAATAATCTCATGCAAATAAGAAATGCTGAGTGGGCAAACGTCTTCCATAGGGAAGAGAACACCCATTGGTTATTCAATATTAAATGGTCAGCCTTGAAGATATATACCTACAAGTAACAGTATGTAGACTGAGATGGTTGTTTTTATGTAACTAGGAATATATACAAACATATATACTTATGTATATATGTACATAACAACAACTAAAGAAAAAGGCTATGAATTTGAAAGAGGGCAGAGTGGGGAGTATATAAGAGTGTTGGAGAGCAAGGGGGAAAATATGTAATTATACAATAGTTATTGTATATGTTATATAAATATAAATCAAAAATAAAAATTATAAGATAAAAGATAGAGCCTCAGTAGGAAGAACTCCCAGTGTTATTATTATCTGGATTCCATTTAAGTGTTCAATTAGTAAATTTTTTTTAGATAGAAAATTAGAAGTGAACACAATGAAGCAAATTAATATGGAGTGTTTATGACAAAGATAAACAAAGCCAAATGTACTCTCAAAAAATATCTTAAAAGTTTCAGAAACTGGAAGGGAAAAGATAAAGGATAGATTCTGTTGAAATGTGTTGAGGAAGGGGAACCCAAGCTGGCACCATACTTTATCAGTTAGTCAGACACATCGAATGATTATGAACATAAAATATACTTCAGATATTCAAATTATTGATAATAAAAGGCAGAAAAAAGTAATCTTGAGACAGTAAAAACATATAGGTGTACCAAAGTAATTTTTGGAAACAAAGAAGTTATGGTGTATAAATTATTCTTTTTCATTTTTATTGAGACTATGAATAACAACTTTGGAGTTTGACTGAGTATGGTAGCATATTAACTTAACAGAGAAACTGATGGCGATTCTAATAATTATTCTGTATCCTACACCATCTCAAAAGACATTTGGAGATTTATCCTCATTTAATATTTTCCAAAATTTTAGCAGTGAAACTGCCTCTTTGGATAGTGATTTCATCCCTTCTACATATTTCCAGTAATACTATCCAAACCATGTACCAGGTGAGGACAGAACTGAGTGACCAAAGGTTTCACACACTTCTGTGACTCTCAGGAGTTGGAAAATCTCTTTCTGTTACTGGAAGATTTGCAATATTAGTATCAGAAAAGATTTATTTAATAAAGTATTCAACATATTGACTCAATACCTCTTACAGAAACATTTATCTATTTAGTTAGTTATAATTTCAAAGTCTTTGAGTCTCAATGTCACCTCTGAATTACTTGGATATCTGCTTTCTCCATTAATGAAGATTGTTTTAACTTTTGTTTTCTTCTGCACAGTGTTAAGCTCACCAAGAAGCATACACTAAGCAATCTACAAGCCTCTGTTAGTTTTCATTGATGTCAATAACAGCACCACTGAAAGGCTCATCTTAGAGTTCTTCATGCATCTACCCAACTGAGCTCAAATTTCTAGTCTACATATATCTACATTTGTAGTCATAAAGACTAAGAGGATCAGACAAGATGTTTCAGGGTAGTTTTCCATTCACTACTGCTTTCTAATCCATTTTGTAGATAAACCCTCTTACCAGATATATTTCTTGTGTATTGATACTTTTATGAAACAATCTCTGAGCACTAAAACATTCTTCTTAAAAAATACAATTACATCAAAAAGTACTGTATCCTCACCTAATTCCTATAAGCAGATATATGGATGTAGAGAGATGTAAATCATCATGAAAAACTCTCAAGCTGAAGAACAAAGATAACATAGACAATTGTTCTCTTCATGGTAGTTTTTCTGAAGAGGAGTTTGGATTGAATGATTCTTTGTCACATCTTAAATGCTACCTGTGATGTTAATATTGAAATTTTATCAATGCCACTAAAGGAATCCCAGTAGAATAGCTAGTCTCCAGATAGTATGCAAAAATTAAGAAGTCACTACTAGGGAACATATCCTAACATTTTTCCACATGTTTTATTTCTTTTGAAAACAAAAGTATTACAATTTAACAACAATAAAAAATGTATTCCATTGAGATCATTCTAATGTTTTAGATGTAACTGACTTTCCAGGTAAATTTAGCATAGGATAAAACAACTGATAACAAGGTCTGGAGGGAATGTGGAGCAAAGAGAACCCTCATCCACTATTAATAGTGAATGAAAACTTGTTAAGTTTGTCTATACATATAGAGTTTAAATAAATATTTTCTGTCTGGGCCTTTAATGGTCCCTCCAAGAGCCAAATATTATTATGCAACATAAACCTCAACACTAGGCATGAAAAAGAAGGCTTCATTTGAGTTGTTGGTCATAGTTTATTAAACAGTTTCCAAAACATTTTAAGCAATTGCTGCTGCCCTTGGTTGCACTCAAGAGGGAGAAGGTAAGCCCCTATCATTGAAGACATCATGCCTGAGCTAGAACTGACCTGAAAGCCTCCTCCCTGAGAACAGGATTTCATGACTTCAGAAGGCACCAAGTAAGCTTAAAAAGAGGGAAACAAACAATAATCCTTCCTAGGAATGATATCTCTGAACCTCACAATGACCAACATGGTATATTAACCATAAGGATGCAATAGCAGTAGCATGAGTACCTTGGCAGTACCCAGCATTTTCTAATTGGACTTAAGGCATGCTCAGCAATAGTGGAACCATGCATGATGGTGGAAACCTAGCTACATAAACATGGCTAGTGAGTTCATGGTTCTTGAAGAATAATCTATAGATAACACTTTATTAAACCGGCATAATACATAACTAAACTGAATGTTTGTCAGCATACCAGCACTTAAGTGTAGTCTTCAAACCTCATGAACTTCTTTTTGCAAATGACAGAGACCACTATAGAAAACCACTGTCAATCAAAAGGCAGCTGTGGCCAGCAGCCAATATAAAATACACCCAGACCTAAGGCTTGGGGAGCATTGTAGAAGAGGGGGTCAAAGCTAGAGTATCAGGGAGTGTTCCATGAGAGTGTGTCTCCTAGTAACATCAGAAGCTACAAACCTAAAGTCTCAGCAACATGTTTGCCTAAACATGAACCAAACAAGGACAACAACAAGCATTCCAAAGTGGATGTAGAAAATCCCATGAGGCTTCAAAACCACACAAAGAATTACAGGAAATTAGAAATGCTGAGAGTGGATTAAATAAACTTTCCTGTTAATATAAATTAATAAAGACAGAGGGCATGGATCTGAATGAGAACAAGGAAGAGTTTATAGGAGGACTCAGAGGGAGGAAGAGGGAGACATGATAGGATTATATTTTAATTTCAAAAGTAAAAGAAAAAAGAAAGAATGGAGAATAAATAGAATCAGATGGTGCAAAAAATGTTTTAAACATGCACTATGAGTATTTTTAAAAGTTTTAAAACATTCTAACATTTTATTCATAATTTCCATGACTCATATTTACCTTTCCAGTTATTATTTTAGAAATTATAGGCATTATCTCTTATTATATATCATCAATGCAAGGGTTTGAATATATGAAGCATATCTTATGTTCATAATCATGTATAAATTCTCATTCATTAAATGATGAAGTATGGTGATGCTTACTTAAATTCTTATCCAGGACCTGGGTTTGGGGTGTCTATGTCTTAACTACTTAAGGTAGTTAAGGTGCCTCTCTGTTGAACTTTAAGAGTGTGCTGGATTTAAATATCTTGTAATACTATGAAAACAAAGAAATATCAGTTTTATAACCTTGGAGGAAAGTATCAACCTCACCAGCGTTATTTTTAGAAACTCATGTTCACAATATTTCTGATAGCCTTGAGGAATCAATATCTAATACACAAATGTGTTACAGAGTTTTAAAATGGACAGATAATACTTCAGGGTCTTCTAAGAAAGTTTCAAGGAAATAAACAAATCAATAGTGGCAGTTTCATTTGGACTGATGTCTGTTCAGTATCTGCATAGAAAGAGCTGTTGGTCCTAATCCAACAAGAAAACAGCAAGTTTTAAGAGTTCCTCCTGTGCAATGATGCTGCATTAGATACATTTATGTGCTTTTATGTGTTATATGAATAGTTTCACATCATATTTAGGAGTTTACTGGAGAACAAAGGAACAAGTAGCTTCCATTCCAGATTTGAATGGAAGGAAGCATTTCTTTTTATTATTATTATTATTAGATATTTTCTTTATTTACATGTAAATTTCTCTTTTCCCAGTTTCCCCTCCAAAAAACAAAGAAACAAACAAAAGCAAAAACAAACCCCTGTTGCCTCCCCCATCCCCATGCCTGCAACCACACTCTGTCCCACTTACTGGCCCTGGCATTTCCCTACACTGGGGCACAGAACCTTCACAGGGCCAAGGTCCTCTCCTCCTATTGATGATCGAATTTGCAATCCTCTACTATACACATGCTGCCAGAACAATCAGACCCTTCCATGTGCAGTACTTGGTTGGTGGTTGGGACCCTGGGAGCTCTGAGGGTACTAGTTAGTTCATATCATTGTTCGTCCTAAGAGGCTGCAAACCCCTCACCTCCATTAGTCCTTTCTCTAACTCCTTCACTGGGGACCCTGTACTCAGTTCAATGGATGGATGTGAGCCTCTACATCTATATTAGTCAGGTACTGTCAGAGCCTCTTAGGAGGTAGCTATATTTAGGCTGGCTTGCCATTCCTTCAGTCTCTGCTCCATAGTTAAGCTCTGCAACTCCTTCCATGGGTATTTGGTTCCCCCTTTAAAGAAGGAATGAAGTGTCCACCTTTTGGTCTTCCTTCTTCTTGAGTTCCTTGTGGTTTGTGGGTTGTTCTTCATGTATTCCAAACGTCTGGGCTAATAACCACTTATCAGAGAGTGCATACCATGTTTGTTCTTTTGTGATTGGGTTACCTCACTCAGGATGATATTCTCCAGATCCATCCATTTACCTAAGAATTTCATAAATTCATTGTTTTGAATAGCTGAGTAGTACTCCATTGTGTAGATGTACCACAATTTCTGCATCCACTCCTTTGTTGAGGGATATCTGGGTTGTTTCCAGGTTATGGATATTATAAAGAAGGCTGCTATGAAAATGGTGGAGCATGTATCATTATTACATGTTGCAGTATCTTTTGGGTATATGCCCAGGAGTGATATAGCTGGGCCCTCTGGTAGAACCATGTCCAATTTCCGGAGGAACTGCCAAACTGATTTCCAGAGTGGTTGTACCAGTTTGCAATTCCACCAGCAATGAAGTAATGTTCCTCTTTCTCCACAACCTCTCCAGCATCTGCTATCACCTGGGTTTTTTATCCTAGCCATTCTCACTGGTCTGAGGAGGAATCTCAGGGTTGTTTTGATTTGCATTTCCCTGATGACTAAGAATGTTGAACATTTCTTTAGGTGCTTCTCAGCCATTCGGTGTTCATCAATTGAGAATTTTTTGTTTAGCTCTGTACCCCATTTTTAATAGAATTATTTGGTTCTCTGAAGTCTAACTTCTTGAGTTCTTTGTATACATTGGATATGAGTCTTCTATCAGATATAGGGTTGGTAAAGATCTTTTCCAAATTTGTTGGTTGCCGTTTTGTCCTATTGACAG
>NW_022196894.1:56705164-56709412 GCF_008632895.1 Mastomys coucha | reverse complement strand
TTGCCATGGAATACTTTGGTTTCTCCATCTATGGTGATTGAGAGTTTTGCTGGGTTTAGTAGTCTGGGCTTGAATTTGTGTTCTCTTAGGGTTTGTATGACATCTGTCCAGGATCTTCTAGCTTTCATAGTCTCTGGTGAGAAGTCTGGTGTAATTCTGATAGGCCTGCATTTATATGTTACTTGACCTATTTCCCTTACTGCTTTTAGCATTCGTTCTTTGTTTTGTACATTTGGTGCTTTGACTATTGTGTGGTGGGAAGAATTTCTTTTCTGGTCCAGTCGGTTTGGGGTTCTATAGGCTTCTTGTATAATCACAGGCATCTCTTTCTTTAGGTTAGGGACGTTTTCTTCTATAATTTTGTTGAAGATATTTACTGGCCCTTTAAGTTGGAGGTCTTCACTCTCTTCTACACCTATTATCTTTAGATTTGGTCTTCTCATTGTGTCCTGGATTTCCTGGATGTTTTGGGTTAGGGTCTTTTTGCTTTTTGTGTTTTCTTTGACTGTTCTCTCAATGTTATCTATGTTATCTTCTGCCCCTGAGATTCTCTCTTCTATCTCTTGTATTCTGTTAGTGATGCTTGCATCTATGTTTCCTTACTTCTTACCTAAGATTTCTAATTCCAGAGTTGTCTCTTTTTGTGATTTTTTTAGTGTTTCGACTTCCATTTTTAGATCCTGGATGGTTTTACTCAATTCCTTCACCTGTTTGTGTTTTCCTGCAATTCCTTAAGGGATTTTTGAGTTTGCTCTTTAAGTGCTTCTACTTGTTTACTTGTGATCTCTTGTAATTCTTTATGGGATTTTTTTTGTTTCCTCTTTAAGGGCTTGTACCTTTTTACCTGTATTCTCCTGTATTTCTTTAATGGAGTTATTCATGTCCTTCTTAAGTTCCTCTATCAGCATTGTGAGATATGATTTTAGATGCAATTCTTGCTTTTCCAGTGTTTTGGGATATCCAGGATTTGCTGTGGTGGGAATACTAGGTTCTCATGAAGCCAAGTAGTCTTGGTTTCTGTTGGTAGGATTCTTGCGTTTGCCTTTCGCCATCTCTTGATTTTTGGTATAAGATGTTCTTAGTGTCTCTGACTAGAGCTTGTCCTGTCCCTGCTGCCCTGAAAGTCCCCTGAGGCCTGTGCCTCCCGACTGGCTGCTCTTGTCTTAGAAACTCACTGGAGAGAAAATGGTGGCTCTAGCCTGAGTCTGTGACTTAAGGCTTTCCCTGGAGGTAGGCCCTCCGCTTGCAGGGAAGGGGCAGAGATGGTCGCTGATGCATCTCTGTCATTCGAAAGCTGAGAGGATCTTGTCCCTGCTGCCCTGCAACTCCCCTGCAACTTGTGGGGCCTGTGCCTCCCGGCTGGCTACTCCCATCTTAGAAACTCACCAGAGAGGGAAGCAATTTTTAGAAATTGGGATTAGAGAACATTTGGTCGTGGAAATTTTTTTCAATAACTTATGTTTTAATTCATTCTACATTCCAATCACAGCCTCTCCCTTCTCTCCCTTCTACTAATTCTGGTTATAGAATAAATATTGATTAAAAGTATAAATGAACTTTTTATGATTTCTATAATTCTGATGAGCCAAGTCCTACTTAATTTCATGAGTTAGTTATAGGATAAACCCTAAAGAAAATACAATAGACATTATTAATGTCAAAGAGAAATCTTTTGTAGATGAGAATTGATGCAAAATATAATTCATGAGAACATGTTAATTTTTTCCTGATTTCAAATGTGTTGAGGGTAAGTAAATGTCTTCTTAACAGGACAAAGTAAAACTTTATCAGTCCCCTCATTAACATAAGCTTATAGGGAGCATTTCACTTTACTCTCTTCATTTGTACATATGCAGTAAGGTGTGATGTATTCAATGTCAACATTAGCGGAGTTTAATACAACATATAATGGCAGCACACAAATAGACTGGCAGTGGTCTTATTCTATTTCATTAAAGGCTGTAATGTCAAGTGGTGGTGGCACATGACTTTAATCCCATCACTTGGGAGGCAGAGGCAGGTGGATTTCTGATTTTGAGGCCAGCCTAGTCTAGAGAGTGAGTTCCAGGTCAAGGATAGCCAGGGCTATTCAGAGAAACCCTGTCTCAAAACAAAACAAAACAAAATAAAACAAAACAAAACAAAACAAGCTGTAGAATGTCTGTGGTTATCTGCTTCCAGGGAAGGTTTCTGCAGTTTAACTTGAGTTTTAAGTGAGCTATGTGTTTACATGCACTTGATGTAGGAAGTGTGTTTTTAGCTTACAGATAGAGGCTAGTCACTAGATGCCTAGGAGCAAGACTCAGTGGAGGGTCTCTGGTGGTTTTGTTACCTTTTGGAGAAGGCATTTAGAATAATAAGTGCATTAATGCTTTACAATATGGATCTGTTTTAGGTTTATAAGAACTATATGAACATAAAGTTTTACTTTAAGGATAATGGTTTTACAGTATTAACTGTATGAGGAGTCAGTTAACTATTACCAATGGCTGTACTATGGGAAGGAGGCATCATGTTAGACCATAGCACATCTTTGATTTAGGCTAAATATGCCAATTTCAAATTTAGAATGATGCTGATGAATTTGATTTTTTCTCAAATGGTATGAAAAAACAATAATAACAAATCTATTAAATAATGTCACCCCATTGATTTGTGAAGCAAAACATGTTATGAAAACATTTTATCGTTTGAAGTTTTGTTCTTGTCTTAATACCATTTGGGGTATGGTGATATCATCAGAATTTCAGCAGGTTAAATATATTATCCACCAAGAAAATGAAGTGGTGAATCTCTCTCTCTCTCTCTCTCTCTCTCTCTCTCTCTCTCTCTCTCTGTGTGTGTGTGTGTGCGTGTGTGTGTGTGTGTTTGTGTGTGTGTGTGTGTGTGTGTGTGTCTGTCTGTCTGTCTTTGTCTCTGTCTCTGTCTCTCTGTTGTGCAGGATGGTAATTGAATAAAAGCAATCTGCAGATAGTCAAATAGTCCTACTGGAGAGTTACCTGGAAGCATCTTTGATGATATTTCTTTCATTGTGGGTTAGGTAAATCACACTTTGGCCACAGAGGATCAATCACCCCACCCATATATTTCATTATTTGTATCAATTTATCTACACAATGAGGAGTTGAATGCAAGGCTTTCACAAAGGATATTTTTAACATTTTCAAAAGTATTTGCTTTGAACTTAGTGTGATTCTGTCCTGGATCATCTTCTTGGATCAAGAAAAAGAATGTATATAACTTGAAGAAGAAAACTATCATATTGAAGATGGACATGGCAAACCAACAGAATATCTAATCAATCTCTTGACCTTATTTGAGCTCATAGGGAAACTAAAGGCAGGTTAAAACTCTGGCACTTGAGCCTTAGTTCCATGTGTATCTCTTGTACTATGGGTTAGATTCCTTGATAAGTCTGTAGTCATGTAAACCATGGCTGTCTATGCAGCTCATTTCATCCTCTTTAAAATGGAAGTAATGAAAGAGAAGCTCTATCAAACCTCCAGTCACCTTGGATTCCAGAAAAGGCAAAGTTTCACAAGAAAATTATCTGTGAGGGAGAGGCTGGACCCTGGGATATTAGAGATAATCTTTGAGATCCACATTTTTTTCTTTGACTTAAAGGGATTGCACATCTGTCGCCCGCGCAGTCATCTTGCCAGCAAGAAGACACGCGGACACTAGGTTCCTTCTTCAGCAACGTTTATTGTCTCCATCCATAGGGAAAAAAGGATCGAGCCAATAATCTGCACTGCTTATATACACCACAGTGCGGCATGTCTGCCCACAGCTCGGCGTGTCTGCCCATGATTGGCTGTTCACTCATTACCCTACGTAACGCCCCAGAATGGGCTGTGACTTTTCACTCTACACACATGCGCAAACAGTTCTCTACGCACATGCACAAACAGTTGTTTACTAGGAGTTAACAGCGGAAGTAGGCTCCATCTTGCCATGGTGAATGCCTCTCCAGCTTCACGGCTCCCCACATCACCCCCTTTTGTTTTAGTTAAAAGGCAAGGCCAAATGTAGCAAGTCAGAGAATGCTTTTGCTCTGCCAGGGCCCCTGTCTTAGGTCATTCCGCATCAAACCTGCAGCCTTACCCATCATAGGATTACACCCCCCTCCCCCCGCCTGAGGGCTCCGTGTCTTAGGTTGGTCTGCGTTTGGGGAAGGTTGCCGTCTCTGGGTACTCTGGAGCTGGCGTAGCTTGTCTACTCTGACCCTGCTGGGCGGTCGCTAGCAAA
>NW_022196894.1:56669845-56703243 GCF_008632895.1 Mastomys coucha | reverse complement strand
AGCATGCCTCTCAGAGCCTACCCTGTCCTGCAGTTCTGAAACCTACCAGTTGTTGTAAGGTTCTCCTGACGTCCCGGGTTTCTGGCACCAGCTGTCGCCCGCGCAGTCGTCTCGCCAGCAAGAAGACACGCGGACACTAGGTTCCTTCTGCAGCAACGTTTATTGTCTCCTCTACCCGTAGGGAAAAAAGCGTCGAGCCAATAATCCGCACTGCTTATATACACCAAAGTGCAGTGTGTCTGCCCACAGCTCGGCGTGTCTGCCCATGATTGGCTGTTCGCTCATTACCCTACCTAACGCCCCAGAATGGGCCGTGACTTTTCACTCTACGCACATGCGCAAACAGTTGTTTACTAGGAGTTAACAGCGGAAGTAGGTGCCATCTTGCCATGGTGAATGCCTCTCCAGCTTCATGGCTCCCCACACACATTTCCTTCTATGACCAGAACTATGACAATGATCAATGGGCTCACATCTCGAGTAGCATACTTAATTATGTGTATCTCTTATCCTTTGTCTCAACTTTTTTTCTGTTTAAATTAAAAGCTCATGTTAGTGTTCTAAAGATGAATTCATAGTTACTGAGTCCTTAAAATGGACACTTTGACTTAATTTTCTCTCTGTGGCCATCACTGTTACTCAACTCTTTATTGGTATCTTGGGATTGGTGCTGAGCCTTGCTTGATGATGCTGGTAGAGCAGAAGCTTTTGCCCTAGAAACCAGTCACATTGCAAACTAAAAGGAATTTGAGGTGATTTAGCAAACTAAATAGGGAGTGCTTGTTTATAAGCATGTTCATATGCTGAGAATACTATACAAGCATCAGCATCCTTATGTAGGCAATATATCAAATGTCATGATCTCTTAAGGTAGACCATAGAGGAAAATGATTCTTATACTATCTACTTCAGTATTATGGAATTTTTAAGTTATATTAGGAATCTGGAGTTTAACAGTTTTAAATTAGCTTACTGGCTTGGAGAACCAAGGTAATATATTGCAAATATTATTTGTAAGAATGCTAGATTAGATACATAGTAGCTTATAAATGATTACTAAGTTGATTAAAGATATTGAATTGTAATGCCCAAACTCTATAATTACAAGTATTACCTTGATATGTTCAAATCTTGATTTGTAGGAATTTTTGAGTAGTTTTGTTGGAGCCTGAGGACAGAGACTCCTTTGTTACTCTTGATGAAGGATGTAGAAAGGAACCAGATCTTGATTTTGTTTGAGAATCTCTGCTGTAGATTTTTAAAAAAATTCTTTGGCTATTATTCTCCTCATTGTAGTAATGCTAACACCTCTAATCACTTGTATACTTTCAAGTGTTTCTGCCATTCAGTGCTTAGAAAAAATATCCCTCTTGTATTTGCAGACTACATAAACCCTTTTGCGACTAGTAACAAAATAAGCAAACCAAGGAGTTTATGAAGACTCTAGGAGAAGGAAGTGAGGTAAGGTCAGCAGATCCTTGTCTAGGATTGTGCTCACAGGTCCTGTTTGCATCTCAGGTACATGTAGGTTTGAAATATGCTGGAGTAGATGCATAGTATAAGATTAACTAAAGGTCGAACTCCAATGTACCACTTCTGTCAAATTGTCACCCAGATGGGCTGGATTTATTTTTGTGATGCTGTTATTTTAAATTCACACATGTGCCTGCAAACACTGACCTACTCTCCAATAAAGTCATTTCTTTTTACTAAGTTGGACTGTGATAGCCTAAAATTAGTGCTGTATCAATAGGTCAATAGATAGTGTTTATCTATAATCAGTATGTAAATAGACAGTAATTATGTCTGTCTGAACAAAGGTATGCAGCTTGTATTTTTTTTTAAATAAAGTTTATAGTATATGTTTGAGATTTATTATACAATGTGATGGCATACAGATAAACAGAAAATATCCACTATCAAAAAGAATATTAAAGTAATTAATATGTCTATCATCCTTCATATGCTTTTTGACAAGAAAAACTAAGAACATACTGTTAAAACAAAATCATAATTGTTATACTATTTTATTAGCTTAAGGATTTACACTTTACATTCCATCTGTAAGCATGCCTGCCCTACATACTTGCTATCTTATTGCTTTCCCTCATTCTTTTCTACTTTTTTTCTCTACCTTTTTTTTAGGGTAAACTTGCATTTTCTATATCTGTGTATTTACATCCTTTTATTCCAAAGAATCTGTTTGTAAAATAGATCATGTCATAGTTTCCTTTCCATTTCTGTCTTAATTCCTTCAGCATAATGCCATTCATGTTCATTTACACTGTAGTCACTAGAAGGGACTTTCTTTTTAAATACTAATTAATATTCAGTAATATATTCAAATACATTTTTAATATGTTTATTTCTGGATATTTAGTGTTTTTCTTTCTACATATTTGCCTTTGTGTTTAGTACTAAAATGCAGACCAGAGCCCAAACATTGTCAAGGTACTGATTCCATTTTTGTGGTCTCTACCCAGTGTCATTTGTCATATTGAAGTTCTAATTTGTTTTCTCTAAGAACTGTGTAATATTCTCAAGGACTTTTAATGTTTATATGTAGCCTCTCATTCATCAAACCATGGTCATAATTCACAGACTGAGTGAAAGTACTCAAGTGTCCTGAATCCTGAGTTTATGATGTACAATAGTATCAATAATGATGACTGGTTAGTTTTCTATCTCTGCCAGAAAATCAGTCATGAAGAGTTATTGATAAGCTAGAGCAATGCTAAGGTGTCTGTGTGCTAAAATAGTAACCAAAAAGGGAAGAATTACTAAATTTGACCAGTTCAGAGAATTGTGTGAACACACAAATCCATTTAGGTGTAGGGGCATTTTTTTTGAGATTTTTCATTATTTTCTTCATTTATATTTCAAATATTATCCCATTTCCTGGCTTCCACTCCAACCCCCCCATCTCATCCCCACTCCCTCTCCTCACCAAACCACCCAATCCAGCTTCTCTGTCCTGTGACATTAAGCCTTCACAGGACCAAGAACCTCTCCTCCCATTGATGTCCAACAAATGGAGGAGCTAGAGAAAGGACCCAAGGAGCTGAAGGGGTTTGCAGCCCCACAGGAGGAACAGCAATATGAACCAACCAGTATCCCCAGGGCTCCCAGGGACTAAACCACCAACCAATGAGTATACATGGTGGTGGGACCCATAGCTCCAGCCACATGTATAGCAGAGGTATAGAGGAATTTTAATCCAGCAATATGGCTGTTTTAGCAAGAGATAATACCCAGAGATAAGAACAAGCCATAATGCAGACATTTCATGGATTACAATATGATCTGGCTGTAATACAGAGATACCCTTCATATACACCTTTAATTTGTAACAGTGAAGATAAAGTTAGCTTGTAGAAGGAACCAGCCCTGTTTGAAAGTGACACCTAATTGAGGGAAAGACATAGTGACAAATCAGAGAAAGATTTGACAGAATGAGTCAGAGATAGGATACATCCAACTCTCACAAGAACACACAGGATAAAGAGACTACTTAAGAATACCAGAGAGGGAGTCAGGCAATTCAGTGAGTGCTGTTCAATTGAATTCAGGCAATGCAGTGGAGTTCAGGTGAGTTCAGTTTAGTGCAGTTCAATGTAGTTGAGTTGAATGAAGTTGAGTTCAGTTGAATTTGTGGAATTCTGCTCAGTTCCATTCAGTTCATGTAATTAATTCAGTCAGTGCAGTTCACTTCATGTAATTCTGAGGTAGTTTTTCGAAACAAAGCAATTCAGTGAAAAGCCAAAAGAAGCCACTTTGAATCAGTCAGCTTGGAGAGGAGTTTTGAACAAGAAGAGCTGAGTTGAACCAACCAGCCAGAATTCAGAAAGAACTATATCAGTGAGTTTATTCAGTAGTAAGCTTCAGAGATGTCAATTACATCTGGGAAATAAAAGTTACCTTTAGGTCACAAAAATGAAGGTTACCAGCTAGCTGGATTTTTAAAAATACAAATTGAATTTTGACTATTTTTAATAAAGTTTTGTAAACACCGTAAAAAAGATCTTGTGTTACTTTCAAAGGCAGTATAATATAAGCAATTTTATGTAATTAATTCCTATCTTCAGGAATTTGTCATTGTGTTTACTACTCATCTGTGCCACCTTGTTCCTTGTTGCAGTAAAAGCCATCCCATAATGATGACTTACTTTTGTATTTCTAGCCAGTCTCAAGCCATGTGTTCCTGGATCACAATATATGTCTTTTTTACAAAGAACAAATAAATTATTGTCTAAATTTTTGTAAAGGTTTGATTTCATGCTTTGGATATTAGGTGTGAATGAAACATTTGCTTCTTGACTTATGGAAATGAATGCAAATTTTCCATATCCCAAAATGTAATCTTTATAATTCAAAGGAAGTATTATATAAATAAAAACATTTTACCAGGTCTGTTAGAACATTCTTTAAAATTTTATTTTATTTGTAATTAAAATATGATTATATTATTCCCCCCTCATTTTCCTCTCTCCAATCCCTCCAACAATCTTCTTCTCTCTCAAATGATGGTCTCTTTTTTTCTTTCACTATTGTTGCATATATATCTATGAAAATAAATATAAAAATATAACATACTGACTTCTTTTACTATTGCTTGTATGAA
This sequence comes from Mastomys coucha, assembly GCF_008632895.1. Classification (NCBI taxonomy): domain Eukaryota; kingdom Metazoa; phylum Chordata; class Mammalia; order Rodentia; family Muridae; genus Mastomys; species Mastomys coucha. Next base: position 56,698,622 of record NW_022196894.1, on the reverse strand, counting down.
TATACTTTTAGGGTTGACCATTTGTTATTGGATAACCATTGTAGAGAAATATCTCCCTTTTTCAGCACTTATTAATTACCTGGACACCTTGATCTAGGTGTGGGGCCTCATGAAACCTACCCGTTTTGGTAGGTCAACTGGTGTTGTCATCATTCACGACTTGTTTATGTTGAGATTTCAAGAGTGTATCTTCCTTGTCATATCTATAAGACAAAAATACCACAGCAGAATTCCTGGCCTTCTGCCTATTAAAATCCTTCTGTTCCTTCTTTAATGATGTTCTCCAAGCCTTAAAGTGTAGGGGTTGTGTTGTAGAATATCAATTGGGGTTGGATATCTCAGACATTTCCCCTGCATTTTGACCAGTTATGGGTTTTTGTTATAACCTCCATCTGTTGCAAAGAAAAGCTTATTTGATGAGGCAAAGAAGATATGCTTATCTGTTGATATAATGATAGTTATTTAGAATGAAGTTGGGGATTATGTTGGCTTAGGAAAGTGGCAGTAGTTGGTTGTCCTCTAAGATCCATGACCTTAGAAATGAGAACCACTCTTTCTAGTTGTCAGAGCACTCCAAGAGACTCCCCAAACAATATAGGCTATTTATGCTATCCTTGATTGCCTCTCAGAAATTAATTAAAAGTACATCTCTACTGTTGCACTATACCCTTTGGATATAGGACACAAAGGAATTGAAATGAATCTGATTCAAAGGGCCCCTCCCTGGTGAATAGATATTTTTATAGTACTTTAATATGCTTTGAGAATTTCCAAGGCAGAGAAGCAATCAATAGCCCTATTCACCTGTCATGACTATGGACCACATGATGTCCAGCATGGCAGGTGTTATGTACTTGGTATCTAAATAAAGAACTGCTACTCATTTATTTTTTTTGAGAGAGAGAGAATAGTTTTACTTGGAGCTGTTAGCCCTTTGTCCCTCTAAGTTCTGGCTGGAAACTGGATTTATTTCTTTTGAAGAGAGGTTGAGTGTATATTGTAAGTGAGAAAAACAGGATAATAGGTAAAGGTAGAGAAGATGCTATAGGAAAAAAACTATCATCTGACTAGTATCCATGTTTTTGCCTTTACAAATATGGTCTTTCTTAGCAATTAAATGTGGTTAAATTGTTTAGTTTTGAATTGAGAGTAACATATGCTAGTTAAGTTTTTAGCCAATACTCATTTCATGTGCAAAACATGTTGTCAAATGTGTCCTTCGAGCTTTATCCAGTTGTCAAAATAGACACTGAAGAGAGTCAAGTTGGGAAAATGGTTGAGTGGTAAAATCAACAGCCTCCAGGACTCTGTATCCTCAGGTGGGCTTGAATTTTCTTCCAATTAGGAACACAGTTATTGCACTTTACATAAAAATAACTGAGCTGCTTTCAGATCCACTAGGACATTATGGAAGAACTGTGAAGCAATCAATGTTACAGTAAAATGCTATACAGACACTCTGACAACACTGGCTTAACTCTCTTCAGATAGTTATTGTTTCTATGTTTCAGCATGTGATCTAGAGTAATTAAGAATATTAGCTGTTATGTTACAAACAATGAAAATAATAAATGCTAAGAGGAGAGTTTGTAGGAGTAGTAGTGAAAGATAGTGGTGCATTTTATGAGGATCACTTTTAAGTCAGTGTGGAAATTGAATTTGATGGCTCTATTCTAAGATAGAATGGCTAGGAAGTTATATAACTCCAAGCAAGTGTTGAATAATTTCTGAGTTAAGTTTTGAGCTTCATAGTGGAGAAGGAAAAAAAATCTATGGATGCAAAATAATCTTCAGTTGATAGAATCTAGAAGAGTTGGTTTCCTAAGAAGAATATTGGAGAAAAATCAGGTTTGGGAATGGGGTAGAAAAAGACCACATCAGGTTTGAACTTGTTAAATATCAAGTGCCTTTGGAATTTTCACATGAAAGTAAAGTTAATTAGGTAGTTTAGATTGTGAAAAAATATGGGAAAATAGCAGGAAGGAAACTAAATTCACTCTAAACTCTGCTCAACGTAACTGCAAAACAAACTCCTACAGAGCATCTGAGGACACAATACCTACTGGTAATTGCAACTTTGTGTGGAGGATTTAACGATTGTAGGCAATGTCCAGTAGAACAAAGCTGACATCATCCTCTTGGAGATATTCAGGGGAATTTCAACATTATTTATTTAAAGTGTGAGTTTATTGTAGTTGAAAGAAAAACATACTATTCAGCTCCAGTTTGGAGGTTTTGAGGAAAATCTGCATACAAATAACACTGCCTCTTTCTGTACTTTGCATCGTACTTTCCTTTGAGCAAGGTTCCAGTTCCCAATGCTTTGCAGGAGCTGGGTGAGAGTGCAGAGAATTTCATAAGTTTTAATGTTATGAAGTTGAATATTCTTCTGTTAAAAACTCCCAAATTGCCCCAGGTATAGAAGAAATTGATGCTCAGTTGCTGATGTCTCTAGTAATAATTCACAATGGAAGGGACAGAACTGTTAGGAAGGTTTCATTAGTTAATAGAAAGGGGAAACCTAGGAGGTAAATTTCCCTATCTGTCTGTCTGTCTATCATCTATCTATCTATCTATCTATCTATCTATCTATCTATCTATCTATCTATCTATCTATCTATCAATCATCTATCTACCTATCCATACCCAAATTCACAAGTCTTATTAGTTTTTGCTTCAAATTTATTCTGTGTGACCTAAAACTAAGAATATCAACAACTTGAACATATGAAGAATTTTGAGTTTTAGAGGATATGTATACAATAAGTTGTAATTTTAATCAGCATTTGATTCTCTTTTGCATTTATCCAGCAATGTTTGATAAATCTTATTCTTGTGTTCTTTATTTATGACCCTGTTGTGAAAGACATTTAATATAAACATGAATTGAGACATTTTTCATGCTCAGTAGACAAATTCTGAAAAAATGTCATTTTCTTATGAATACTTTTATTTTTTCCATAAAAACTTTCATTATTTTGACTAACATAACCTAGGTTATGAAATTAAAGGTAAGTTTTAGGACATACCTACTTTTTATGCTCAAGAGTTTCATCACTGAAAATGTCTATACCAGGGGGTTCTCCACCTGTGAACTTTTCATGGAGGTTGCCTAAAACCATCGGAAAACACGGGCATTTACATTATGCTACTGCTCAGGAACAAGACCATAGTCTTTAATAGGCAATGGAGATAATTTTATGGTTGGGTGTTACCCAGCATGAGGAACTATATTAAATGGTTGAAGAATTAGATTTAGAATTGGTAATGATTGGTAAGAAAATCTGCTTCTTTTCCTGACTTTATTTCTGAACTTAACTGAGTTTTAGTTGCAAAATTAAAGAAGAAAACCTCTTAGCTTTACATTGGGATTTTCAGTGTGGAAATGATCCCTATAATAGGAAGCTGCAACTAGTAACCATTTATTTGTTCGTGCCTCTATTCCACACTATTAACAAGTAATGACTATCCTTTCAGATATCTGTATGTAATATATAGTAATATATAAACACATATATAAACGCATATCTGTTATTTTATTGCTTGAGATATGACTAAGGCTTCTTTGGATTCTCTCCTTCTGGAATGCTCACTTGAATGTAGTACTCATGAATCCTTCACTCTGGTCTTTCTTTCCTGTGTCTCCTTCCCATGCAACACAACACAACACAAAACAACACAAAGAAAAAATCAGCACAAAAACAAAATAAACAACACAAAACAAAATGAAGGAACCACAAAAAGCCCACTCCCATAAAACATGATAGTGTATTTAGCATTCCTTATCATCATGTAAAAGTATTTTAAAATATTTGTTTTTATATAAATTATTGCCTGTGTGACAACAATGAGGTCATAATTATTTGCATTTGTCTGTATGCATCTCCATAGGCTTGATGTAGTTGTTGTTTCTTCTTTCATCATTTAATTTTAGTACATATTTTGAATGTGCCATATTTTCTCTTAACACTTCATTGTGGATATGTGTGGCCTTTCAGTCTTGATAAATAATTCATTACATAGAGAGGGAGAGAGAGAAAGAGAGAGAGAGAGAGAGAGAGAGAGAGAGAGAGAGAGAGAGAGAGAGAGGCAGAAACAGACAGAAATGGAGACAGAGATATCAATCATTAGTTTTAAACTTTTATTTGTAGTTAAACTTTTATTTGTAGTGTATATAAATAGGAGAATATATTAGAGGTACTTGCATTTAAAATGATATTTTATAAAATTGTTTTAGAAAAAAACTAACAATTTTATTTCCGTATATAAAAACACCACTTTTTTCATCTCCGAATGTAGTGGGTATTTTATATATTTTAATTTCTGCTGATGTTATGCATGAAAAGGGATATATGTGCTTATGTGCTTATGTGTGTATGAATCATACACTATTTTTATTTTATTTTACCATGGTCAGAATATAGATATAAATCTTTATATTAATTTCATATATAATTAAAATACTTTTAAATTTTTTCTTATATGTTCTTTGTGAAGGTGAAGCCTAGTTTATTATTTCTAGACATATAGCTAGAAGTTTCTGTCATTCTTTTCCAACTGGATTGAACATTCATATTGGTTCACATCTTAAACAGATCAGAATCTATTTTTATCTATCCATTCTGTCATACTTAGTCTTTTGTCCTAACATTTTGTTCATTAAGCCTTTAACATAGTTAACTATCTATTAAGTACACTTGACTGCTCTTACTTATATTATTCTTACGAATGGAAACTAATTTTTCATATGAACTTTAAGATGAATGTTTGCAGGTTTATATAACCTTGCTAGACTGAAAAGTAAAGTATTTGCATTAAATTTACATTTTACTTTGTATTTCTTTTTCATTATAAGAAACTTACAGTGAATATTTAAATAAAGAAATGAAGGCAAATATTAAGACCTAGTAGAGAAGTATCACACAGGAATGTATTCGTAACACAAATGTCTCCTAATTCTACAATTCAGTTTAGTTGTTTCCCATTGCTTCATCTTAGTGATTGTCCAAGTCAGATATGGTGGAAAGAAATAGGACTCTGGTGACTGAGTTTGTCCTCACAGGACTCACTGAGAGTCCCGAGTTGCAGGTTCCACTTTTCCTGGTTTTCTTCATCATCTACCTCATGACCATGGTGGGCAACTTGGACTGATTGCTCTCATCTGGAAGGACCCTCACCTCCATACTCCCATATACTTCTTCCTTAGCAGCTTAGCCTTTGCTGATGCATGCACTTCATCCTCTGTGACCCCCAAGATGCTTGTCAACATTTTATCTACAGAGCATGAGATATCCCCGATTGAATGCTTCACCCAATTTTACTTTTTGTTGCTCCAGTGCAACCACAGAATGTTTCCTCCTGCTAGTGATGGCCTATGACTGCTATGTGGCCATATGCAATCCCCTCCTTTATCCGGTGGTGATGTGCAACAAGCTCTGTACTCAGTTTATAGTCCTTACATATTTTATAGGTGTTCTGGATTCAACAATTCACATGGGTTTGCTAATTAGATTAATGTTCTGCAGATCCAAAGATATAGACTATTTCTACTGTGAAATTGTACAATTATTCACAATGTCTTGCACTGATCCTCCAATTAATGTGCTTGTGGTTTTTATCTGCTCAATCTTTATACAAGCCTCCATACTTGCAAATATTGTAGTCTCCTATACCCATGTGCTCTTTGCCGTTCTGAGAAAGAAGTCTGAGAAGGGCAGGAGCAAAGCCCACCTGCTCTCTGTCTCTTTGTTCTATGGCACTCTCTTCCTCATCTATATCCTTCCTGGGTCTGAACCAGATCAAGGTAAGGAACAATTATTTTCTTTATTTTACACAATAGTAATCCCATTGCTCAACCCATTTATTTATAGTCTGAGGAACAAAGAGTTTCTAGGAGCCCTAAGAAGACTAATAAAGAGATAAACATTTCTCACATATTTCAAGTACTTTTTCTATTTATCTTAAAACAAGACCAAGATACAAACAAAAGAACCCAACAAACCTCAAGTTTACTGTATGAGCCATTACTGTGTCCTTTGATAAAGAGCTGTTACTCAGAATGTTTTGTGAGCTCAGTATGAAGACAGACAGTATCTTCTTTCAGTTCAGTGTCTTGTATATACATTTCCTTGGGTGCACATCTAGGGATGATTAGTTAACACTGTCCATAGCTACTTTGTTTAGGAACATTGTCTTTTATAATACATCAGGATTATTATTTATGTTAATTAGAGATTTATATGAATTTCTATAATTATAAGCAGCTACTGGCAATTTTACTGATAAAGAATGAGAAACATGAACTGAAATAAAGGAATACCTCTTTGTTAGGATAAAAGTTAAGCACTGAAATGTCACTTATAACTGCTGGGAGAGCCAAAATCAGATGGTAAGAAATAAAGAGATGCACAGCCAGACATTACTCAGAGAATAAGAAACCTTAGAATTCTCAGCCCTAAATGAGATGTCTCCATCAAATCTCTTCCCTCAGAGCTAAAGGAACCTCATGGTATAGGATGCAGAAAGAGTGTAAGAGCCAGAGGGTGTAGAGAACAAAAAGAAAACAAGACCCTCTAAACCAATATGACCAAAGCACCTATAAAGTTAGAAATGAAGCAGTGTGCAGTGGACCTGCACAACTGGGCACCAGGTTCTCTGTGTGTTTTTTAATTAGATATTTTCTTTATTTACATTTCAAATGTTCTCCCTTTTCCTGGTTTCCCCTCCAAAAAATCTCCTATTCCACCCCACCCTCAAGTCCCCCTGCTCACCAACCCACTCTCTCCTGCTTCCTGGTCCTGGCATTCCCCTACACTGGGGCATAGAGCCTTCATAGGACCAAGGGCCTCTCCTCCCACTGATAACTGACTAGGCCATCCTCTGCTTCATATGCATCTGGGGCCATGAATCCCACCATGTGTACTCTTTGGTTGGTGGTTTGGTTCCTGGGAACTCTGGGGGTAATAGTTCATATTGTTGTTCCTCCTATGGGGCTGCAAACCCCTTCAGCTCCTTGGGTCCTTTCTCTAGCTCGTTCATTGGGGACCCTGTGTTCAGTCCAATAGATGGCTGTGAGCCTCTACTTCTGTATTTCTCAGGCACTGGCAGAGCCTCTCAGGAGGCAGCTCTGTGTTTTTATTGTGGTTTCCAGTTTAGTGTTTTTACGGGATTCCTGAATTTGTGAATGGGTAGGTCTCTCATTTTTATCCCTTCTCTTGGGTTCTTATCCTTCTGTTGGTTTATCTTATCTGACTTCAAAGTGATAGTTTTTGTTTTATCATTTTATACTTTATTTTGTTATACTTAAAAAAGGAATGCATGAGTAAAAACCTGGTCACTAAAGTAAAGGTTAACAACTGAACTGTCACTTATACCTGATGGGAGGAGAAAATCAGTTCTCTCCAATAGAATGACCCTGGGTGTATCAGGATATGCTTATGAGTAGTTGACCAACATAAAATGGAGTCCATAGTTGTGCGTGTGTGTGTGCGTGTGTATGTGTGTGTGTGTGTGTGTGTGTGTGAGCGCTCGTGTGTGTGTGCGCGTGCACGCACACATGCACTTTATTTGATTAAAATTTATTTTTTAGATGTTGCTTTATTTTGATTTCTTGGTTTGGGCCGGGCTTTTGTTGTATGAGTTTTTGTTTGTTTTTTAAGAAAAGATCTTAAAGGACTTAGACAAGGGGAAAATATGATCAAAATACATTTGAATCTAAAAATTGTTTTAAATAAAAATAATCTTAAACATATACACAATAGTTACATAGATGATCCTAATGATACTAATGGTTGGTGATGGCTCAGTGGGTACAGGCATTCCTCCGATGACTGAGCTTGATCATCAGGATGGTAGGGTTGAGATCAGAGCCAGCTCCCAAGAGTTGTCTTAGGACCTCTGTGTGTACACTGTGACAAGTACTTGTTCATCTATCTGCACAAAATAACAATTTCCATACATGCAAATAATACATGTCATTAAAATGCTAAAACATTTGTAATTTAATAGATAAATAGGATTAAATTGGCTTAAAGCGTTGAAAACCAATATTGTTGATAGTTCTACATGCTACTTTTGTCAATAACATTGCCTACAACCCAATAATTAATAAGTTTAAGTTTAAAAACATTGATATGTAACAAAAGCAGTTATATTTATTAACCATGTAATTTCATTGTTATTTTTATAAGGTTTTGTAGAAGCTTCACATGTGAAATTCAGGGAAACTCAATCTGGTATAACAAACTGGCATGTGAAAATAGCAAAGGTAAAGTTTGCCATTTATTCATCAATATAATCCATACATATTATATATAATATATATATTTATATTTTTTCAAGTTTTTATTAGATGCTTTCTTTATATTGAAAATTTTATCCCCTCCTAAAACCCCTTATCCCATCCACCCTCTCCCTTCTTATTAACCCACCCATTCCTGCTTCCCTGTCCTGGCAGTCCCCTATACTGGGACTTCAAGCCTTCACAAGACAAAGGGCCTTTCCTCTCATTGATGTCCCACAAGGCCAACCTCTACTACATTTGCAACTGGAGCCATGGGTCCTTCCATGTATACTCTTTAGTTGGAGGTTTAGACCCTGGAAGTTCTGGGGGTACTGGTTGGTTCATATTGTTGCTCCTCATATGGGGCTGTAAACCTCTTCAGTTCCTTGGGTTCTTTCTCTAGTTCCTCCACTGGGGACTTTGTGCGCAGTCCAGTGGATGGCTGTGAGCATCCACTTCTTTATTAGTCAGGCACTGGCAGAGCCTCTTAAGAGACAGCTATATCAGGCTCCTATTATAGTAAGCAATTTTTGGTATCAACAATAGAGTCTGGGTTTGGTAACTGTACATGAGATGGATCCCTAGGTGGGACAGTCACTGGATGGTTTTTCCTTCAGTTTCTGCCCCAAACTTTGTCTCTGTATTTCCTACCATGGGCATTTTGATCCCCCTTCTAAGAAGGACTGAAGTATCCACACGGTGGTCTTCCTTCTTCTAGAGCTTCATGTGGTCTGTGAATTATATCTTGGGTATTCTGAACTTCTTGGCTAATATCCATTTATCAGTGAGTGCATACCAAGTGTGTTCTTTTGTGATTGAGTTACCTTTCTCAGGATGATATTTTCTAGTTCCATCCATTTACATAAGAACTTCATGAATTCATTGTTTTTAATAGCTGAGTAGTACTCCATTGTGTAAATGTACCATATTTTTTGTATCAATTTTTCTGTTGAAGGACATCTGGGTTCTTTCCAGCTTCTGGCTTATATTTTTATTATTATATTATTATTATTATTTATATTATTATTTATAATAATAAATAAGGCTGCTATGAACCTAGTGGAGCATGTGTCCTTATACATGTTGGAACATCTGGGTATATGCCCAGAAGTGATATAACTGGGTCCTCAGGTAGTACTATGTCCAATTGTCTGAAGAACTGCTAAACTGATTTCTAGAGTGGTTGTATCAGCTTGCAACCCACCAGCAATTGAGGAGGAGTGTTTGTCTTTCTCCATGTCCTCACCAGCATCTGCTGTCATCTTAGTTTTTGATCTTAGCCATTCTGATAGGTATGAGGTGAAATCTCAGGATTGTTTTGATTTGCATTTCCTTGATGATTAAGGATGTTGAACATTTCTTTAGGTACTTTTCAGTCATTTGGTATTCCTCAGTTGAGAATTCTTTGTTTAGCTCTGTACCCCATTTTTAAATAGGGTTATTTGATTCTCTGGAGTCTAACTCTTGAGTTCTTTGCATATATTGAATATTAGCTCTCCATTGGATACAGGGTTGATAAATATCTTTTTCCACTCTGTTGCCGTTTTGTCCTAATGACAGTGTCCTTTGCCTTACAGCAGTTTTGTAATTTTTATGAAGTCCCATTTGTTGATTCTTGATCTTACCCCACAAGACATTGATGTTCTGTTCAGGAAAACTTCTCCTGTGCCCATGTGCTGGAGGCTCTTCCTCACTTTCTTTTCTATTAGTTTTATTGTATCTGGTTTTATGTGGAGGTCTTTGATCCACTTGGACTTGAGCTTTGTACCAGGAGATAAGAATGGATAGATTTGCATTCTTCTACATACTAACTGCCAGTTGAGCCAGCACCATTTGTTGAAAATGCTGTCTTTTTTTTTCCACTGGATGATTTTAACTCCTTTGTCAAAGATCATGTGACCATAGGTGTGTGGGTTCATTTCTGGGTCTTCAGTTCTATTCTGTTGATCTACCTGCCTGTTTCTGTACCAATAACATGTAGTTTTCATCATTATTGCTCTTGCTCTGTAGTACAGCTTGAGGCTGGGGATGGTAATTCCCCTGGAAGTTCTTTTATTGTTGAGAATAGTTTTCACTTTCTTGTGTTTTTTTTTCTTATTCCAAATGAATTTGCAAATTGCTCTTTCTAACTCTATGAAAAAGTGAGTTGGAATTTTGATGGGGAGTGCATTAATTCTGTAGATTGCTTTCAGCAAGGTAGCCATTTTTACTATATTAATCCTACCAATCCATAAGCATGGGGGATCTTTCCATCTTCTGAGATCTTCTTCAATTTCTTTCTTCATAGACCTGAAGTTCTTGTCATACAGATTTTTCACTTGCTCAGTTAGAGTCACACCAAGATATTTTATATTATTTGTGATTATTGTGAAATGTGTTTCCCTAATTTCTTTCTCAGCTTTGTTTATCCTTTAAGTAAATGAAGGCCACTGATTTGTTTGAATTAATTTTATATCCATCCACTTTGCTGAAGTTGTTTATCAGGTTTAGGCATCCTCTGGTGTAATATTTGGGGTCACCTACATATACTATCATATCATCTGGAAATAATGATATTTTGAGTTCTTCCTTTCCAATTGTATCCCTTTGAGCTCCTTTTGTTGTTTCAATTCTCTTTCTAGGACATTGAGTACTATACTGAATAGGAAGCAAGAGAGTTGGCAGCCTTGTCTAGTCCCTGATTTTAGTGGGTTTGCTTCAAGTATCTCTCCATTTAGTTTGATGTTGGCTACTGGTTTGCTGTATTTTTTTTTTTTTTTTTTTTTTTTTTTTTTTTTTTTTTTTTTTTTTAGTATGTTTAGGTATGGGCCTTGAATTCCTGATCTTTTCAAGACTTTGATCAGGAAGGGATGTTGGATTTTGTCAAATACTTTCTCAGCATCTAATGAAATGATCATGTGGCTTTTTTTCTTTTAGTTTACTTAAATAGTGGATTACATTGATGGATTTCTGTATATTGAACCATCCCTGCATCTCTGGGATGAAGCCTACTTGGTCATGATGGATGATCGTTTTGATGTGTTCTTGGATTCAATTTGAGAAAATTTTATTGATTATTTTTGCATTGATATTCATGAAGGAAATTGGTCTGAAATTTTCTTTCTTTGTTGAGTTGTTGTGTGGTTTAGGTATCAGAGTAATTGTGGCTTCATAGAATGAACTGGGTATTTTCCTTCTGTTTCTATTTTGTGAAATAGTTTGAAGAGTATTGGTATTAGGTTTTCTTTGAAGGTCTTATAGAATTCTGCACTAAACCCATCTGATCCTGGGCTTTTTTGGTTGGTAAACTATTAATTACTCCTTCTATTTGTTTATGGGTTATGGGGCTATTTCTATTGTTTTTCTGATCCGGATTTAAGTTTGATACCTGGTATCTGTCTAGAAAATTGTCCATTCAGATTTTCTAGATTATTTTTTTTTGCATAGGTTTTTGTAGTGGGATCTGATGATTTTATTGATTTCCTCAGGTTCCGTTGTTATAAACTCCCTTTTCATTTTTGATTTTGTTGATTTGAATACTGTCTCTGTGCCCTCTGGTTAGTTTGGGTAAGGGTTTATCTATCTTGTTGATTTTTCTCAAAGAACCAGTTATTGGTTTGGTTGATTCTTCATATAGTTCATTTTGTTTCTACTTGGTTGATTTCAACCCTGAGTTTGAATATTTCCTGCATTTTACTTCTCTTAGGTCTATTTGCTACTTCTTATTCTAGAGATTTCAATTGTGCTGTCAAACTGCTAGTGTATGCTCTCTCCAGTTTCTTTTTGGAGGTACTCAGAGCTGTGAGTTTTTCTCTTAGCACTGCCTTTATTGTGTTCTATAAGTGTGGGTATGTTGTGGTTTCATTTTCATTAAACTCTAAAAAGTCTTTAATTTCTTTCATTCTTTCTTCCTTGACCAAGTTATCATTGAGTAGAGCATTGTTCCATTTCCACATGTATGTGGACTTTCTATTGTTTATGTTGTTATTGAAGACCAGCCTTAGTCCATGGTGATCTGATAGAATGCAAAGAATTATTTCAATATTCTTGTATCTGTTGAGACCTGTTTTGTGACAATTATATGGTCAATTTTGGAGAAAGTACCATGAGGTGCTGAGAAGAAGGTATATTCTTTTGTTTTAGGATAAAATGTTTTATACATATCTGTTAAATCCATTTGGTTCATAACTTCTGTTAGTTTACTGTGGCTCTATTTTATTCGATATTAGAATTGCTGCTCCAGTTTGGTTTTTTTTTTTTTTGGACCATTTCCTTGGAGAATTGTTTTCCAGACTTTTACTCTGAGGTAGTGTCTGTCTTTGTCATTGAGGTGGGTTTCCTGTATGCAGCAAAATGTTGAGTCCTGTTTACATATCCTCTCTGATAGTCTATGTTTTTTTTTAATTGGGGAATTGATTCCATTGATGTTAAGAGATATTGAGGAAAAGTGATTGTTACTTCCTGTTATTTTTGATGTTAGAGGTAGAATTATGTTTATGTGGCTATGTTCTTTTTGATATATTAAAAGAAGATTATTTTCTTGCTATTCCTAGGCTGTAGTTTCCCTCCTTGTATTGGAGTTTTTCTTTTACTATCCTTTGAAGTGCTGGATTTGTGGAAAGATATTGTGTGAATCTGGTTTTGTTATGGAATGTCTTTGTTTCTCCATCTATGGCAATTGAGAGTTTTGCTGGGTATAGTAGCCTGGGCTGGCATTTATGTTCTGTTAGGGTCTATGTGACATCAGCCCAGGATCTTCTGGCTTTCATAGTCTCTGGTGAGAAATCTGGTGTAATTCTGATAGGCCTGACTTTATATGTTACTTGATCTTTTTCCCTTACTGCTTTTAACATTCTTTCTTTGTTTTGTACATTTGGTGTTTTGATTATTATGTGACGGGAAGAATTTCTTTTTTGGTCCAGTCTATTTGAAGTTCTGTAGGCTTCTTATATGTTCATGGACATCTCTTTCTTTAGGCTAGGGAACTTTTCTTCTATAATTTTGTTGAAGATATTTATTGGCTCTTAAGTTGGGAATCTTCAATCTTTTCTATACCTATTATCCTTAGGTTTGGTCTTCTCATTGTATCCTGGATTTCCTGGATGTTTTGGATTAGGATCTTTTTGCATTTTGCATTTTCTTTGACTGTTGTGTCAATATTTTCTATGGTATGTTCTGTTCCTGAGATTCTTTCTTCTATTTCTTGTATTCTGTTGGTTATGCTTTCATCTATAACTCCTGACCACTTTCCTAGGTTTTCTATCTCCAGAATTGTCTCCCTTTGTGATTTCTTTATTGTTTCCACTTTCATTTTTAGATCCTGCATGGTTCTGTTCAATTCCTTCACCTGTTTGGCTTTGTTTTCCTGTAATTCTTTAAAGGATTATTATGTTTCCTCTTTAAGAGTTTCTACTTTTTTACTTGTGTTCTCCTGTAATTCTTTAAGGGAGTTTTTTGTTTCCTCTTTAAGGTCTTCTACCTGTTTTCCTGTGCTCTCTTCTATTTTTTTTAAGAGAGTTTATTTGTGTCCTTCTTAAAGTCCTCTATCAGCATCATGAGATGTGATTTCAAATCCGAATCTTGCTTTTCTGGTGTGTTGGGGTATCTAGGACTTATGGTTGTGGGAGAATTGGGTTCTGATGAGACCATGTAGTCTTAGTTTCTGTTGGTAAGGTTCTTATGCTTACCTTTTACATCTGGTTATGTCTGGTATTAGTTGGTCTTATGTCTCTGGTGTAAGCTTGTCCCTCCTGTGGTCCTGTAAGCCTGTGTCAGTACTCCTGAAGACCAACTCTCTCCTGGAAGGACCCATGCACATAGGGCTTTGGAACAGCCGCAGCTCCTGGGTGCAGATAGAGGCAGGGAGGCCCTGTCCCAGCTGCTCTGCAGCTTTTGCAGCCTGTGTGCTCCTTGCTGGTCCCGCCTTAGACAGTCACATATTTATGTTTTAAATGATTATGTCCTCAAGAACCCTGAAATTCATTCTTGAGAATTCACAGGCAAAATTGTATGTCTTACAGTTGGAATGTAGCCATAGATTGTGCAACTCCTCTTTTTGTAAAACAAGTGCATTCCTTCATTTGAAGGGAAATGCTACACAACAGTTGAAAAATAAAGATGCACCTTAATTGACTTCCTGTAATTATTATAGCATATTATTGCAAAATCTCAATAAATGTGTGTGTATGTAAAAACTCAATTTTTGTGCAGTCTTATGAATAATTTCAGTAGGTACCCCAAGTTTAACACAAGCTTAAGGGACCCCTGAAGTGAGGGAAGAAAAATCTTGTGGAGGCAGGAAAGTTGAACATAGGTTGTATCAAGGGAAATGGGAAATAATTGAGAGATATTTGTATAGAGAAGGTTATGGAAGGAGGATAGAGGAGAGAACAATATGGGAAAGAGATAACTAATGTAAAGTATGTTCGAAAAAGCAACATGTAATCTATTTTATAAACATACACATATTTATGTTCATGTGTGTTTTGTCTCTGTGTGCGAATGTGTTAATTACATGACAAGTTGTCCTGCATGTAGGATAATGTGATTTCCAGAAACCATATGTTACCCAGATGAAAAAAATCAGTGCAAAGTGTGAGGTACCTCCTTTTGAGTCATTCTTTGTTAGGGGCACATCCCAGAGATTCCCCCAAATAAAGATAATTGTTATTGGTCAGTATTGCAAATCAGATTTTGATGTTGAAAATGGTGAATTCTACTGAATATTTAAAGATGAAGTTATATTAATTTTTTGCAAATTCTTCTAAAATTAAAGGCAAGGAAACATTTCCCTGGTATTTTACTGGGATTATAGCAGTGAATAATAGAGCAAAGGAACAAAATGAAACAACAAAATTAACCAAAATAACCCCAGTGATTTCATAATTAAACAAATAAAAGTGAAAGAGAAACAAAAGCCATTTTATTTGGAAAGAAATAACTAAAAAATACTGATAATGTCATTATTTTTGTATAAAAGTCATAATATAATAACTAAAAAAGAGTCTTATAAATGAATTTAGCAATGTTTCATGATATAAAACTGATATAAAATGTCAATTGGATTTCTTTATTCTAGAAACTATAAATCAAAAGCATGATTAGTAAAAATAATTCTACAATTTACAATTTATAATAAATTTATAATAAATATATAGAATTAAAATATTTTCTAATCAAAAATTCTTTTATAAGAATATACCAACATCATCTGCAAGATTTCCCAACAACTCAAGTTTCTCTCAACTGCAGAAAGAAAAAGCAAAATGTACTACAGCAACACAATGGAATATTACTGAACAAAAGAAAGGAATGAAATGGCATTCCACACTAAATAAATTGAATACATATTGACTGAAAGGATTTGGAAATAATTCATAAAAACATTTCACTTTCATATTATGTAATATTTAAACTAGAAAACTAGTTGACTTGAAATTTTAATAAGCTGTTTTTTTGGTGCATTAATTTTTTTTAAAATTATCTTTAATTGTTTTTTACAGTCTAGTTGTTATCCCCCTCCTGGTCCACTCTCTGACAGTTCCTCATCTCATTCCTCCTCCCCTATCTCCAAGAGGATGTCCCTATGCCTCTCTATCCTGCAAGACCTTCCCACTCCCTGGGGCCTTAAGTCTCTTGAGGGTTAGGTGTATCTTCTCTGACTGAACCTAGACCCAGCAGTCCTCTGCTGTGTATGTGTTGGGGGCCTCGTATCAGCTGCTGAAGGCTGCCTGGTTGGTGGGTGGCTCAGTGTCTGAGAGATCTCAGGGGTCCAAGTCAGTTGAGACTGCTGGTCTTCCTACGAGAACGCCTTCCTCCTCAGCTTCTTCCAGTCTTCCCCTAATACAACCACAGGGGTCCCTGGCTTCTGTCCACTGGCTGGCTGTAAGTATCTGCACCTGACTCTTTCAGCTGCTTCATGAGCTGTTTTAGGAAACATTGTCAACAAGTTTGCAACTTTGCAATTATACTTGGGCTTATAAGCTGTATCAGCCTCATTCTTTTTCTTTTGATGATAGTTTTATAAATATAAAGAAACTTTTATTCTTTCATCAACATTCCATATAAAAGTCAAAAATTAGTAACTATTCAACTCCTTGGTCTATATATCCTTAAAGAAATTTTGTAATTTTTACCTGAAACTCAACAAGCTTCCATGGGAAAAAACAGAATATAGATTTTTTTTCCTGAATTTCAGGATGGAGAAAGGGATGGTTTTATGGAATTACAGATCCTGGTCTTTCTGATCAGAGCTATTGAAGCTATGTTAATGTTCAGGTGGAGACACAGCCACACATGTGAGAACAGTGGTGACCTCAGTGGTTTGTCATTTTGATAAAATGACACTGGCCCCAAATGCATAGAACTTCCCTAGAGAAATATGGAGAACACACACACAAACACAGATCATTAAAAATTTACTTTACCATACAAGGAGAAGACAGAAACTTCTAAAAATTTGAGAAATAGTTTCAATAGACATCAGAGAGGTAAAAGCAATAGTTCATAAAATGCTTTAGAAATTCTGAAGAGCTCAGCACCAACCATAATTCTTAGGGCCATTTAAAATATATATTTAGGTAACAAAGTTCAGCCATTCCACACTATAAATTCCAAAAATAACAGTTTATAGGATAAGTACATGCAATTCACTCTTCTAAATTAGAAACAAAGTGAGAAGAAGCTGGGTAGAAGGTGATGTCATCGATAGACAATGGGAGGGTAGGATGAGGACCATTCAATTTTTAATTAAATACTGATTTTAGAAAATGATTGACACTTCAGAGCAGATTAGTATGTTATTGGGGCCCGGCACCTTGAAGACAAAGAAGAGAAAGGCAAGTCATGTGTCTCCCAAGACGCTCAGAAGGGAGTGTTGACTTCAGGCTATGCTTGCCCTGATACTCGATATTTTGTAATATTATGATTTTGTTTTAGACTGTGCCTAGCATTAGGAGACCATTTTATAGTCTTATTGCATTTACAGAATGGAGGATAACTTTCCCTCTTGTTGGACATGTAAACCACAGCACTGTCTGACATCACCCACAAGTCACAGATGGGTAAATAACTTATTATTTAGCAGAAAGGGTGACACGTAATAACATTAGCAAGGTAAATTGGTATTTATTAAAAATGAGCATCTTTACTATTTCTTTGAGAATTTCATGTAATGTACTTTAATGATACCTCTACTCCTCTTAATCCCTTGCAATTCCATACTCTCAATATTACCCATGCAACTTTGTGTCTTTTAAATTGTGTTTTAAGATTTATTTATTTATTTTATGTATGTGAATACACTGTAGCTGTACAAATGGTTGTGAGACTTCATGTGGTTGTTGGGAATTGAATTTTTAGGACCTCTCCTCGCTCTGGTTACCCTCACTCTCTCCAGTTGGCCCTGCTCACTCTGATCAACTCGGCTTGCTCAGGCCCTGCTTGCTCTGGCTCAAAGATTTATTTATTATTATACATAAGTACACTGTAGCTGACTTCAGACACAGCAGAAGAGGGCATCAGATCTCATCATGGGTTGTTGTGAGCCACCATGCGGTTGCAGGACCTTTGGAAGAGCAGTCAGTGCTTTTACCTGTTGAACCATCTCCCCAGCCTTTAAAATGTTTTGCTAATTGACTGACTCCAAACTTTATAGTTCATATACTTATGAGCGTAGACTATTGTCTAGATTTTAATAACTAGAGTGTGACCAATCTACCAGGAGACACATGACTTTACCCAAAAGCTATCATATGTCCATATATCCTCATTTAGGGGTAGGGGTACCTCATGAAAATCTCCCTCCTGTGTGCTAGAATGTTGATTGGCTCGATTTTGTTTGGGTTGTGTGAAGGCAACCACAGCTACTCTGAGATCATGAATTTGGCAGCCTTCTTGTACCCAAAAGACACTGTTTCTCTTTAGTCTTTCTAAAAATTGGCTCTTACAATCTTTTCACTATTTCTCTGAGTCTTAATGAGAAGGTTTGATATAAATGTCCTGCTTATAGCTGAGTACTCCTCTGATGTTTATTCTCTGTACTCTGACAAGTTGCATGTTTCTGCTTTAATAACCATATACTATACAAACTTCTCCAATGAGACCTGATATTTGGATAGAATTATACAAGTTTAGAGGTCATTTTAATATAATGCTCATTTACCAAAATAATATTAAGTTCACCTTTGTGACCTCTTGATGTTTTAATCATAAAATTTTGAACAGACTTGTAATACATATGTTTATTCCTGAGGACTGGACTCCTTAAAATCTGGAAATGTTTGGTTTTCCTTATGACATTCATTCCTCTTATACACCCATGAGTATATCTTGCCATGCTGGTCATTACTGAATCTCACAGTATCCATAGCTGGCTTAGATTATTAATGACCTTTTCCTATCAGCCTGCATAACATTTTTCAGTAATTTGTGAGCAAGTAGGCAAGGAGGAATCTTCCTGTTCAATATTGCCATGATTACTGTACCTTCAGAGATTGGGTCATTTCATCAAGATCTTGTTGACAACCAAAATAACTTATTTTGCTTTGTAGACTCAGGAGTATCCTCTCAATAATAAATTGAGTGGTTATACCCGATATCTAGCATTAGGTTTTTTAGTTGGGAACCTATGGCTTCTAGGAGGACCATAATCCCCTGTGTAGTATGACTCCAATTAAACAGATCTATCTTATAAACTAGGATGTTCCCACATAGCTTTTCAAAACATTTTGAGATATTTATATTTCCTCTAAGTCCATTCTCTGCTAAAATTTTAAGAAGTTGAGGCATTCCCAAAAGACAAAATTGTGTTATTTGTACTAGGTTGGTCTGGTGCTGCTATAAATACAAATGCTAAGTACTGGTCCCCAAGATCTGGTTGCCCACGGTGAGAAGATCCCAGGGAAGAGAAGATCCCCAGGGATGAGGAGATCCTTATATATGGTAAGTGATGCTATGTAACCTTGCTACCCAAGTTAATTGGTCAGTAAAAGGCTAAAGCATATGATTGGGCGGTATATAGAAGTAGGCAGGTTTTCAGTTACCTGGCTGGGGGTTTCAGATAGAGCTGGGAGGAAGAGAGGACACCAAGGGAGGAAGAAGCTTCCACAAGAGAAGATAGATCATTATTACATGGGCTTGAGAAACAGCAAGTACAAGAAACATATGGCTGGGTAATAAGTTAAAATAGCTCCAAAACCAGCCCAATCTAGGCTTACCACTTGTAATTAAAATACCTGGAATGTGTGTCTTTTATATGGGCCAACAAGAATTTCTAGTTCCTTATACAGTAGTCTATGTTTCTTATTTAACACTCTCATGAGAGGCAGTTGGTTTAATTTCTTTAATGTTGAGCTGTCCTGATTCAAAGTGGACTGAATGGATACTCTATGTTTGCTTATGATTTTCTTCTAACAACAACAACAACAACAATCAAACTTCGTCTTTGTGTCTTACAGGACATTTATAGGGAGCAAAAAACCCCCAAGGGAGTGAAATCCTGAGTAACTGTATTTTGATATGGGCACCACCTTCTGAGGACTCCAAGAAATTGGCAAGGCTATTATTACATGGGCCATGCTCAAGAAGAATGGCAAACGTTTCCTCAGGAGGCTGAATATGAGTCCTTATTATTATGAGAACTATTATGCTCAATGTCTATCAGCTAAGCATTTTCCCTCCTGAATGTTTACAGCCTAAGCATATTCACATGCAGAGACCTCCTACAGAGGTTAACCCTTCCCCGTGTGTTGTCCCTAGTAAACATGCTGAGGTTCTGCGTTGAGGGGGGTTAGAGAGCATCAGATCACCTCCTCCTTGTACATGTGTCTCTGTGTCTGTCTTCTCTTTATTCTCTCACATCCCCTAGCCAGGATTCTGAGGCTCAGGCCACTTGGGAGGAACTCACATGTGACTTTCACTGTAGAGATTTCATGTCTTTCTTGTTTCCATTAGTAGATTTAATAGAATAAAAATTATCTCACCAACATGACTGCCTAAGCATGAGCTGAACAAGGACCACAATAGAGATGACAAAGTGGGCAGGGAAAGACCATGAGGCCTCAACTCTACACAAAGACCTACATACAAAAAACTAAGGAATGCTGAGAGGGAGAAATAGTCATTTTTCAGGGTAGAGTACATCAATTACTTTTCCAAAACCAAATGGTTATCCATGGCAAAACACATACAAGTAACTTAATACAGATTGGGTAGGTTAGGTTTACAAATATATATATATGCATGTATCAAAAATTAATAAAAAAAAGTGGCCATAAATTTGCAAAAGAGTTATAACGGGTATATGGGATGGTTTGGAGGAATGAAAAAAGGAATAAATGATATAAATATATTATAAGTTCAAAAATAAAAGAAATTAAAAATTTCTTCTTAAACATGAGGGTAATAAGGAAAAATTTTGCACAAGCAATAGCTATGCTATACTATAGTCTTTAAGGGTTTGGAGGGTCTTTAGCAGTAGAATTGACTCCCTGAAATAATAAATTATTCTGAATATTATATACTATAGTATACATTATATTTATTTTGTATTTATCTCTTTATGATAACATTTAATTTCTTCATAGTTGTTGATATAGGATATTAAGCATGTTAACTATTTTATACAGTAGGAAAATTAGAACAATATAATGGTAAAATATTTTCTGAGTATGTTTTCCTTCTTTTTCAGAATACCTTATTATACTGCCTGTGTATTTAATCATTGAAGCTATGAGATGACATAGTTCATATAGGATGAAATAAAGAAATGAAGGTAGTAAAATGTGAACTCTCATGTTCAGTAAAAACATTACACAAAGACTTCATGACTGCAAGCATTTAATAACCATGGTAGTCCATGCAGAGGCAAAAGACCTTTACTATGTTGCTAATACATTAGCAGACAGGATTTACATCTTTATTTAAATCAAAGGAAATTCATGTCTTGGTCAGGAAGAAACAAATCAGTATCCTTCCTCTACTCAAAGAATAAACAAGCTGAGAAAGAAATTAGGGAAACAACACCTTTCACAATAGTCACAATTAATATAAAATACCTTGGTGTGACTCTAACTAAGCAAGTAAAAGATCTGTATGACAAGAACTTCAAGTCTCTGACAAAGGAAATTAAAGAAGATCTCAGAAGATGGAAAGATCTCCCATGCTCGTGGATTGGCAGGATTAATATAGTAAAAATAGCCATCTTACTGAAGGCAATCTACAGATTCATTGCAATCCCCATCAAAATTCTGACTCAATTCTTCACAGACTTAGAAAGAGCAATTTGCAAATTCATATGGAATAGCAAAAAACCTAGGATAGCCAAAACTATTCTCAACAATAAAGGAACCTCTGGTGGAATCACAATCCCTGACCTTAAGCTGTACTACAGAGCAATTGTGATAAAAACTGCATGGTATTGGTACAGTGACAGGCAGGTAGATCAATGGAACAGAATTGAAGACCCAGAAATGAACCCACACACCTATGGTCATTTGATCTTTGACAAATGAGCTAAAACCATCCAGTGGAAAAAAAGACAGCATTTCCAACAAATGGTGCTGGCTCAACTGCTGGTTAGCATGCAGAAGAATGCAAATCGATCCATTCCTATCTCCTTGTACAAAGCTCAAGTCCAAGTGGATCAGGGACCTCCACATCAAACCAGATACACTGAAACTAATAGAAAAGAAAGTGGGGAAGAGCGTTGAAACATGGCCACAGAGAAAAAATTCCTAAACAGAACACCAATGGCTTATGCTCTAAGATCAACAATAAACAAATGGGTCCTCATAAAATTGCAAAGCTTCTGTAAAGGACACTGTCAATAGGACAAAATGATAACGAACTCAAATATACAAAGAACTCAAGAAGTTAGACTCTAGAGAACCAAATAACCCTATTAAAAATGGGATACAGAGCTAGACAAAGAATTGTCATCTGAAGAATATTGAATGGCCAAGAAGTACCTAAAGAAATGGTCAACATCCTTAGTCATCAGGTAAGTGCAAATTAAAACTACTTTGAGATTCTACCTCACACCAGTCAGAATGGCTAAAATCAAAAACTCAGGTCACAGCCGATTATGGCAAGAATATGGAGAAAGAGGAACACTCCTCCATTATTGGTGGGATTGGAAACTGGTACAACCACTCTGGAAATCACTCTGGAAGTTTCTCAGAATATTGGACATAGTACTATCTGAGGACCCAGCTATACCACTCCTGGGCATATATACCCAAAAGATGTTCTAACATATAAGAAGGATGCATACTCCACTATGTTCATAGCAGCCACATTTATAATAGCCAGAAACTGGAAAGAACCCAGATGTCCTACAGCAGAGGAATGGATACAGAAAATGTGGAACATTGACAGAATGGAGTACTACTCAGCTATTAAAAACAATGACTTCATGAAATTCTTAGGCAAATGGATGGAATTAGAAAGTATTATCCTGAGTGTGTTAGTCCAGTCACAAAAGAACACACATGGTATGCACTCACTGATAAGTGGATATTAGCCCCAAAGCTTGGAATACCCAATATACAACTCACAGACCACATGCAGCTAAAGAAGAAGAAAGGCCAAAGTGTTGATGCTTCATTCCTTTTTAGAAGGGGGAACAAAATACTCAAAGGAGCAAATATGGAGACAAAGTATGGAGCAGAGACTGAAGGGAAGGCCATCTAGAGACTGCCTCACCTGGGGATTCATCCCATATACAGACATCAA
This sequence comes from Mastomys coucha, assembly GCF_008632895.1. Lineage (NCBI taxonomy): Eukaryota > Metazoa > Chordata > Mammalia > Rodentia > Muridae > Mastomys > Mastomys coucha. The sequence continues at coordinate 56,675,629 of NW_022196894.1, read as the reverse complement.
ACCCAGACACTATTGTGGATGCTAAGCAGTGCTTGCTGACAGAAGCCTGATATCGCTGTCTCTTGAGAGGCTGTTCTAGAACCTGACAAATACAGAAGAGGATGCTTGCAGCCAACCATTGGAATGATTACAGGGTACCCAATGGAGGAGTTAGAGAAAGAACTGAAGGAATTGAAGGGGTTTGCAACCCTATAGGAAGAACTATAATATCAACCAATCTGACCCTCCATAGCTCCAAGGGATTAAGCCACCAACCAAAGAGTATAAATGGAAGGACCCAACCAACCAACCAACCAACCAACCAACCAAAACCATGGTGGAGAATCCAAAGGCTTTTGAGATGGATTTTCAGCTTCCACGTGAATACACAATGATGTGATCACACACATTAACAAATAGGTATACCCATAAACATATAAACATTTACATATATGCATACACACAAAATTTACAAATCATATTATTTACAAGAATATGTATATTTATACACACTTATACATATTTTACTCATATAATAAATTAGATAGTACTTTGATTTTTTTCTTCTCTTTTCTTTTGTTCTAGTCTCTTACCTTCATCCAGACAATCAATGCTAACAATTTGGGTTGATAATTTCATTTTCTGATTGGTGTGAGGTAGAATCTCTGGAAGGATGTTGAACATTTCTTTAGGTGCTTCTCAGCCATTCAGTATTCCTCAGTTGAGAATTCTTTGTTTAGCTTTGTACCCCATTTTTTCATAGAGTTATTTGGTTCTCTGGAGTCTACCTTCTTGACTTCTTTGTATATATTGGATATTAGCCCTCTATCAGATATAAGATTTTTAAGATTCCACCTCACACCAGTCAGAATGGCTAAGATCAAAACCTCAGGTGACAGCAGATGCTGGCGAGATTGTGGAGAAAGAGGGACACTCCTTCATTCCTGGTGGGATTGCAAACTGGTGCAACCACTCTGGAAATCAGTTAGGCTGTTCCTCAGGAAACTGAACAAAGTACTACCAGAGGACCCAGCTATACCACTCCTGGGCATATATCTAGAAGATGCTCCAACATGTAATAAGGACACATGCTCCACTATGTTCATAGCAACCTTATTTATAATAGCCAGAAGCTGGAAAGAACCCAGATGTCCCTCAACAGAGGAATGGATACAGAAAATGTGGTACATCTGCACAATGGAGTACTACTCAGCTATTAAAAACAATGAATTTATGAAATTCTTAGGGAAATGGATGGATCTGGAGAATATCATCCTGAGTGAGGTAGCCCAATCACAAAAGAATACACATGATATGTACTCTCTAATAAGTGGATATTAGCCCAGAAGGTTGGAAATACACAAAGTACAAACCACAAACCACAAAAAACTCAAGAAGAAGGAGGACCAAAGTATGGATACTTTTTTCTTTCTTAAAAGGGTGATCAAAATACCCATGGATGGAGTTGCAGAGACAAACTATGGAGCAGAGACTAAAGGAAGGACAATCCGGAGACTGCTCCAACTAGGAATCCTTCCCATATTCAATCATCAAATCCAGATACTATTATGGATGCCAACAAGTACTGGCTGACAGGAGCCTGATATAGCTGTTTCCTGAGAGGCTCTGACAGTATCTGACTAATACAGAAGTAGAGGCTCACAGCCATCCATTGGACTGAGCACAGGGTTCCCAATGAAGGAGCTAGAGAAAGGACCCAAGGAGCTGAAGGGTTTGCAGCCCCTTAGGAGGAACAACAATATGAACTAACTAGTACCCTCAGAGCTCCCAGGGACTAAACCACCAACCAAAGAGTACACATTGTGGGGCTAACGGCTCCAGCAGCATATGTAGCAGAGGATGGCCAAGTAGGTCATCAATGGGATGAGAGACCTTTGGTCCTGTGAAGGTTCTATGCCCCAGTGTAGAGTAATGCCAGGTCCAGGAAGTGGGAGAGGGTGGGTTGGTGAGCAGGGGGAGGGGGAAGAAGGGAACGGGTAGGGAAAAGAGTTTTTTTGTGGTTGTTTTGTTTATTTTATTTTATTTTTTCTTTTTTTAGAGGGGAAACTGGGAAAGGAGATATCATATGACATGTAAATAAAGAAAATATCTAATAAAAATTAAACTATTGTTGCTTAACTGAGATTGGTGTTATGATTATGATGATTCATGACACCCAACATTGTGCTCCTTCTCCAGTAAGCTTGACTCATATGAGACTAAGGCATTGAAGGAAGTCATGTGTGGAGCTGGCTTGAATAAATAGAACGAAGTGCACTGACAAGGGCTGTCCCAGCCTCAGGAGCACTCTGACTGCTTTTGCAGCTCTGAATGACAAGCAACCCAGTGCTTCTTTATTTATACTGGTTTCACAGCATAGAGACAGACGAATGATTATCCAAGAAGAACAGATTATGTGACTGATTTCTCATTATACATCCAGGGTTACAAGTTCAGTTATAATTACCAAATACAAACAGAACAGTTTTACTTTTATTATCAGTCCTATAACTACAACTTAAAGAATCTAAAGAATTCCTTCTCCTAAGCAAGCACGTTCATTATATGGAATTATGTGACTGATGTTAGGCTTCCAATGTTTGTAGTTTTAAAGCACAAATAGGAAATATCTGAACTGGTCTTTACATAATACCAAATACTGATACCTATGTCCTTTTACCGTATGTTTCATCATCTATGCTATAAAGTATGAAAAATTTTATTTTAGTCAATATGTCTTAATTACTGAGCTCTGTTCCTCCAGGGATGTATTCCGTATGGTCCCTTATCTTTAAACTACATTTTCAGAGGATTCTAAGCTGTAATCAAAAGAGGCCTTGAGTCTTTTTCTCCTGGCCGGTCAGAGTTTGCCAGTTGTCTCCTTTTACCCTGTACCAATTATACTTTTTGAGTTTGTTCAGGAGCAGACACCCCAAGAATATTTCTGAGACATACCCTTCTGAGGAAAAGACATAAAATGAAACATACTGCAGGAAGTCCCAAAGAATGCACCATGCACAGACCAAAACCCAACAGGCAGAGACAGAAGGACAGAGACTGTAGCATTCAGCTTAGCTTTGCAGGAGCTGTGTCAAGCAGCTATGCTGCTTTCATGACTCTCACCATTTCTGGTGGATATGGTTGTGCCAGTGGATACGATGAATATCAAGTGTAGTTAGATTTTTTTCTAGTGAGAAATGTTTTTATTATACTTGAGGCAGAGAAGTAAAGTCTCACTGTGTCAATCAACTAAGACATTTGGATTGACTAAAGATGCAGTTAATGTAATAGTTAATAACATGTATACACAAAGACCAAAGCATTTTTGACTATGTAACATTATTAGTTATGTTTCTCATTTTAGTGAGGCTAATTAAGCTTATTAATGTATCTGTAGTCTTCACAGAAAGTTATACATTTTAAGTAAGAAGAATGATGTATGTTCTGGGTGATAGTGAAAATAAACGAAATTTTTTTTACATGTGACCAATGCTCTGAGTTTAATGCTCTAGATTGCTGGTTGGCAGATGGTAACAGAGCAGTAATATGGCTTTGTAATTAGACTGTGAAAGATGACACATGAAAAAACAATTAGAGGGAAAATATTTACCAAAGGTTAATTATTAGTTTTCCAGGTGCATTTAAATTCACTCACAGGTGTCGAAAGCGCTTTAGCACACGGAAGGAATTTTTCCTTGCTCTAATTAATCTTGAATTTAGAAGTGTTTTTCTTACGTCTTTTGTTTCATTCTACTTTATCTTATTTTTGGTTTTATTTTTTTGACACAGGGTTTCTCTGTGTACCCCTGGCTGTCTGGAACTAAATCCAAGTCACCTTCCCTTTGTACAGTGGTTTCCGGTTGAGACTCTGTCTTCCCAGAGTGACTCTCTGGTCCTTAGACTGCAACTGGGAAGTGAGAGACACAGGACCATCCCTGTTTGGTTGTGTAGCCCAAACTCAAAGAGGAAAATGTGGGGCTGAGGTTGTACTTTAGTTGGTACAGCGCCTGCCTAGTACGCAGGGGGCCTGGGTTTGAGCCCCGGTGCTGCATTAGGTGGGGTTAGTGGTATATACCTATAACCCCAGTGCTTGGGATGAAGGAAAAGAGAAGCAGGAGTTCCAGGTCATCCTCAGGTACTTACTAGGTTTAGGGATAGCCTGGGCTGTCGCCACTTACCCCTAGCCCCTACCCCAAAAAGAGGGAGAAAGAAAAAGGGAAGGAAAAGTAAGAAAAGGCCAGGACTCTCCAAGGTGGAAAGCCAGGGAGATCAAAATGGCAATAAATCCTCAGGATTTGGGTTTAGGTCACTCTTTCCCCTCGTAACCGAAGCTCCTCGCATAAAGAGAGCATTCCATAGTCTTCCCTTGCAGCGAGTGCTGCGCTCTCAGACACACGGCGGAAGAGACACTGCACAGAAATGTGATGTTCTTGGGTCTTCTTCCTCCATTTTATTTTTGAATTGTTTAGGAGATGGGGTATCTGCTGTACAGCCCAGGCTGGCCTCAAACTCAGAGTCGTCCTCCTGCCTCAGCCTCTTGAGATTATAGGCATGCACCATGACTCTGGGCTATCATCCCCATTCCTCAGCCACTTTCAGGGACGGTCTGTAAGCCGGCCTCCTCTGAATGCATGTGCTGCTCTGTGACTCCTTTACGACCTCATTTCACCTGTGTCATCAGCTTATAACAGGGCTTAGAATGCGTCCTTCCATATTGCCTTCAACTGAGGGCACTGAGCCAATTTCCTGATGCATTTGAACTGTGACATGTTATATAGCCTGGACTTTTAGGTCAAGTGAGCTGGAAAATGGCTTATTAGGCTTTTCTCAAAGTCGTCTTCCTTCCCTGTGAGTGGTTCCTTCCTGTTATTTCCCGGTCTTCCTGGAGAATGGAAGGGCTAGGAGGATAAAGAAGGTCCTTTCTCCCATATTACCAACAGAACATCCTGATTACAGAAGGGCAAAGTTACCATTTATCTTCTAGTGGGAGGCTTAGTGAGGCGAGCTCTTCCGATCTGACAGGTTGAGATACACCAGGAGCCACACTTGATTTACCTGGGTGACTTTGTCTTTCACAGCCGGAGTTTACAGTCTCCTCCCTACAGTTTACCCATCCTCACTGTGCAGCCCAAACCTGATGATTACCCATGCCAAGGTCTGGCACCTCTAATGATAGGCAGTATAGGCCGGTCCAGCATGGGGCTGTGTCTCTGTCCTTACATTCCGATTGGGCAGAACCTGCCAACCCCTACGTTGATTCACACTGGAAGGCAGCCGAGCGCTTCCTCCAGTTTGAGATCGCCTGGTTTGCAGATCCACTCTTCAAGACTGGTGACTACCCATTCATTGGCCATGAAGGAATACATCGTCTCCAAGAACCAGCAAGGGCTGTCTAGCTCAGTCCTGCTGCACTTCACCGTGAAGGAGAGCAGGTACTATCAGTTTCTACACACTGAACCACTTCACTTCTAGGTTCGTGGTACACAAGCAGCTGAACACCAACCGCTCAGTTGCAGACACAGACGTCCAGTTCCTGCAGGACATCACGCTACTGAGCTCACCCAGCCGCATGGCTGTTGAAAATAAATGAATTTTATGAAGGCCATTCTTGTGAGAACTGGATGGCTCTGTTACAAGAATCACTGTTTTTAGAGAATAATGTATATCTAGGCAGTAAAAATTATAGCAATGGTTCTGAAGTGAATTGTGATGAAAAAAATCTGCATATAAAAATTCAAACTGTGTTAGTCAGGTACTGTCAGAGCCTCTCAGGAGATAGCTATATTTAGGCTGGCTTGCCCTTCC
>NW_022196894.1:56668248-56668848 GCF_008632895.1 Mastomys coucha | reverse complement strand
TTTGGAGGGGAAACTGGGAATGGAGAAATTTACATGTAAATAAAGAAAATATCTAAAGAAAAAAAAATTCAAACTGACTGGGAGTAACTGGGACCAGCGGGACCAGGCATACAGGAACTCCACCAGCCCAGTGACTGGGGTTCCTTCCGGTCTGTCTGAGCTGGGGTCCAGAGCAGACCTTGGGTGCAAGCTCTGCAGCCAGTTCCACAACACCCAGAGAAAGCCCCACTCCCAGGTGATCTAACAAGCCCAGGATCACAGGATCCCAGAATCACAGGATCACAGAGATAGCTTGACTCTGAGGAGTTCTGACACAACCAGGATCACAGGAAGGACAGGCTCCAGTCAGATTTAGCAAGGGCTGGTAGCACTAGAGTTAACCAGATGGCGGGGGCCGGGGGGGCAAGCATAAAAAAATAAACAACACAAACAAAGGTCACTTGCCATCATCAGAACCCAATTCTCCCACCATAGCAAGTCATGGACACACCATCACACCAGAAAAGCAAGATTCAGATCTAAAATCACTTACTATGATGATGATACAGGACCTTAAGAAAGACATAAATAGCACCCTCAAAGAAATACAGGAGAACACAG
>NW_022196894.1:56619219-56666885 GCF_008632895.1 Mastomys coucha | reverse complement strand
TTATTGTTATAATATTTTATAAATTTTAAGGAATATGACAAAAGAGATATTGTAGGTATTGAAGGGGGTGTCTCTGGGAGTAGCGGTGGTACAAAAGAGAAACAAAATGTGATTCAATTCTATTTAATTAAAATATGTTTTTAAATGTTAACAAATTCAGATAAATTGAAATCATGTAACTTTTCTCATCATAATGCAATAAAAGTTTTTTTTTTTTAAATTCCAACTAAGATGCACTGGACATTATTGAAAGAACAGAGTTAAGTTTACAGTTAAGCTTCATGAATGTCTTATGGCTTGCATATCAATTTGTTTGGTAGCCTTGTTTCTGGACTCAGAACACTGGAAGAACATGGGGGTTGGAGGGAAAATATGGAAAGACATTCATCAGATTTGGATGTGTGTTCTCTGAGGTATCCTTGGAACTTCCAAATTAATATCAAGTTAATTAGGTAGCTGTGACTAAGAGGAATGAAAATAAACTTATTACAAGTTTTGCTTAGTGATTTTGTAAAACCATCTCCCCCGTGAACTCTGAGGACACAATGCATTTTTATTGTAACTAGTTATGTGCATGATGTGAAGATTTGGTCTCAATGCCCACTGGAACAACTTTGACTTTATTCTGCTGGGATTGGCTTGGGAACTTGAGAGAATTTGAAGATGATTTAAAGAATCTGTTTGCAATGGAAGAAAAGATGCTAAATCTTTTCATTTTGGAGTTTCTAGGTGGAACCTGGCTCACCGATAACACCATTTCCCCCATATGTTTTATACAAGTTCCAGAAAATGCGTATATTTCCAGTTTCCCAGTGTTTTACAGAAATTGGGTGAGAAAGCAAACTTTCAGATTATTGTTTGTTTACACTTGGAATTTGTAAATGTACAAAATGATTTTCACAAATTAAATTGTTATATTATAAAAACCACCAACTGCGAAAAGGACAGGGCAGGCACAGACAAATGACAGTCTGAAATATATATACTTCAATTGGAGTTGTACTGCAGAAGTAACACCATTGTTGGGATGGTTTCCACTGATTAGCAAAACAAAAGTAATGATATGAAAATTCAAGGTTTTCACGAGAAATTTCATAGCATGAAAAATTTTCTTAATTAAGACATAGTTATCCTACAAATCTCATTTGTAATTTTTCTGAAAGATAAATTCTGTCTTATGACATTTGTGGTTGAAACATAAAATTTCTTCAAATTGCTAGAATTATGAGAACGGAACTAAAGGTACAGAAAGCAACTTCCACAGACTCTGCTCGCCTCCTAGGGTATATGTGACTATTAAGTTATGTAATTATTATTATTATTATTAACTATTAAGTTAAAAGTTCTTAATTCTAAGCTCAATTATACACTGCAATATCTAAAGTCACTTGGAATAATTATATCTGGCTAAATATCTTAGGGATTGGAATTTGTATCAGATTGTGTATCCCATGGAATGTTTATAATGCTGTACTTAAAACTAAAAATTCTCAAAAGTTTTGTTATTTATTTATATTGTTAGATAAAATAGCAGCTCAAAATCATTCCTTAAGCTGATATTCAATTCTGAGAAGTAACTTTTTATTTGTTTTAAATTTACATGAAAGAAAATTTCTGGACCTTTTAATATACATAAATATTTTGATATTTGAAAATATAACAATCTTTTTGCTTTTATTTATTCATTTTATTTAATAATTTTCATGTAAATATTTTGAAATTTTTTCACAAACTCCAAAATGTCAAAAATATCAGCTTATTCATACAATTTTAAAAATATAAATTTTGTATATTAAGCAGATGCACACAGGGGAAATATGAATAACATTATTAAAATTGAAAAATATCTAAATCTTTCTTCATGATTTCTATGTATATAATTATAGGTAAGTTTGATTATTACAAATAGATGTATTACCAAGGTTGAGAATTTTCTTACCTATAAAATCTAAAAGACTATGACAATTTCCCTAAATGTTACTTCTGTATTTTATTTAATTTAGTGGACAAAAACTCAAACTATACTTCTTAATTTTTATATTAAGAAAAAATTCTCCTACTGTATATGTAACAGAGGACTGCCTTGTCTGTCCTTAGTGGGCGGGAATGTGCTTGGTCTTGTGGAGGCTTGATGCCCAAGAGAAGGGGATGATAGAGGGTTGAGGTGGGAGTGGGTAGGTGGGTTGGGGAGCACCCTCTTAGAGTCAAAGTGGAGGGGGATAGGGTGGAGTGCTTGTGGAGGGTAGTCTGGGAAGGGAGGCAAGATTTGAAATGTAAATAAATAAAATAATTTATAAAAAAGAGAGCACCATGACTTTGCTGTTCCCAAGTTTTATTCATGTGTTCTAGGCAATTCTTCACCTACCCCTTAAAACATACATATTGAGTAAATATGCACACATGGATACAATTTTGTGTACAATTACTCATTTATATGAGTCAGTTCTTATGAAATTCTAGTTGACTTATTTTTCTCTTTATCATCTATTTCCCTCAGCCAAGGCTCTACCACATAGCATAAATATCAGAATTATTAATTTATTGTATTATATCCATCCTTAAATTAAGAGGTTCTTTAAAATTATAGCTTATTTGGCTGCAGTGTGATCATAGTCATTTTTACGTCTGTATATTTTGGTCCTCTGAGATAATATACATTGTGGTAATTCTCAATTCAATTGATAATAATTCTTTTTGTGACTGATTTTTTTTTTTCTAAGTGCACTATGGCATATTCGCCTGTTTCTATTTATTGCACCTTGGCCAGGAATGAGTTGGATAGTCTTTTTAAATCTGTTTTTTTTTTCTTTTTTTTTATCCAGTGCGGCTTATATTTCCAGAGTATAACTAAAAGAATGGTAGGTTGACTAATAAATATATGTAACTCAAATAAATTGAATTATGTAAAGCGCTTTCCCAAAGCAGTTGCAGTTAGTACTCTACAGGTAATCCAGGAAGGCATCAACTTCCTCACCTTAGCGATCAGTGAGCGCTTTGATGCATTTCAATTCATGCTACTCACATACATGAGTAGGTGTGTGTGTTGTGGTTTTTATTTTCATCTAGGTATATGCAGTGTATTTAGTAAGGGTTTATTCCTATGTATTTCCAGATGAATTGTTGACAGTGACAGCATAACCTACTGCTTCAATTACCATTTCCCACAGTATACAAACATGTATTTGCGTTTTAATATTCCCTTTATTTATAATCTGAAATCTGTTCTAAATGCCTATCCCACTTCTTTACTATAAAATGTCTTAGTATCTTGATTATTAAATCTTTAAACTACAGTTTAGTATCAGTTAAGACACATTCAACTAATCTTACTGTTTATACTGTTGGTGTAGCAATCTGTTTTATTCACATGAGTTTTAACAAGTTATTCACTTCAAAATGCTGCAAACACATACTGCATTTGTAAGATTTAAGAGGATTTCCACTAAGTGTATATATTACTTTAGGTGTATTATTGTTTTTTTTTTTTTTTAATTAGGTGAAAGTTTCGATGCCTAGTAGACAAATACCAAAATTTTAAAGTCTGGCATGAGAAGTATCCAGTTGTGATAGTGACAGGGATATCAACAATTTTATATTTTTTCTGGAATCCTGTCTTTACTGGTTCTTTCATTTTAGTGATTGTCCAGCTCAGACATGGCAGAAGAAAACCACACTCTGGTCACTGAGTTTATCCTCGTGGGACTCACAGAGCGTCCCATGCTAAAAGTTGCCCTGTTCTTACTGTTCCTCATCATCTACCTCATCACCATGGTGGGAAATCTCGGACTGATTGCTCTCATTTGGAAGGACTCTCACCTCCATACTCCCATGTACTTCTTCCTCAGCAGCTTGGCCTTTGCGGATTCATGCACTACATCCTCTGTGACTCCCAAAATGCTTCTCAACTTTTTATCTAAAAATCATGAGATATCCCTGGTTGAGTGCTTTGCCCAATTTTATTTTATGGGTTCCAGTGCAACCACAGAATGTTTTCTCCTATCTGTGATGGCCTATGACCGCTATGTCGCCATATGTAACCCCTTGCTCTATCCGGTGCTGATGTCTAATAGACTCTGTATTCAGTTTGTATCTGTGACATACTTACTTGGTGTTCTGCACTTGGCAATTCATGTGGGTTTGTTACTTAGACTGACTTTCTGCAGATCCAACATTATACAATATTACTACTGTGAAATTTTACAACTTTTCAACATTTCTTGCATTGATCCAACAATTAACATGTTCGTGCTTTTAATTTTTTCAATTTCTATACAAGCCTTCACCTTTGTAACCATCTTGGTTTCATATATCCGTGTCCTCTTTGCCATCCTGAGAAAGAAGTCTGAAAAGGGCAGAAGCAAAGCCTTCTCCACATGCAGTGCCCATCTGCTTTCTGTCTCTTTGTTCTATGGCACTCTTTTTCTCATTTATGTTTGTCCTGGGTCTGGGCCTGTGGGAGACAAAGAGAAAATGCTTTCTTTATTTTATACAGTAATAATTCCTCTGCTCAACCCATTTGTTTACAGTCTGAGGAACAAAGAGGTTATAGATGCTTTTAGAAGAGTAATGAATAATAACTGATCATTGTACAATGTTTTGGACATGTCTCCCTTGAGATTATATAAAAAATAAGATGAAAATATTAACAGAAAAAAATAGGTGCTAAGAACTTATCACAACTCTACCATTTTGCTGGAGGGTCAGTACCCTCTCCTGGGCATGTCCAGCTTTGAATTTTATGTCTGATACCCTAGTGATTTTTTCATATGGGTTCAGTGAAATTCTGGTAGCACGGTTTATGAACACCTTGTCTAGAAACAGTATCCTCTATTTTATTGGAAGATTTATCTTTTCAAATTAACTATTTTCTTTGGCTTTTCCAAATTTACAAATGTGAATTTGCCATTTTCCTATGCCATCCTGAGACACACTTACTGAAACATGACTCTGATCATGGCTGACAAATATAGTTTGTCAGCAAATAGCTTACCTCTCAGGACCTAGAAGTAAACAAAGTTTTTGACCCTTTAGTTCAGTAAACAACATTGGTCAATTGATAAAAATAGAACTCTATTTCATGGTGGAATGCATTCCTGAGAAGACATGCACTATTGAATAACAGGTTTAAAAAAGGGAATTGAATTATAAAAATGTTATTGATAGAAAAAAAATTGAGTAACCATAATTTGTTGCTCAGCAACAACAAATTTGTCCAGACCCAGGACAAACAACAAAACTTGACATATCTTTTATTTAGATCTTAGAATGCTATTGTTATCCAGGTTTCTGAATATATATATTTAATAGCTTAAAAAATTTAGTGAAGTCCAAAGCATCCCATAGAGCTTTCTGGCAATGATATTATTGTCTCTATTAATTTTAGTAAGAGTTGGGAAGTAAAATTCTAGAGATAATCAGAGACTTGGTATCTAAAATTGTAGAGCTGAAAGCTGTGCCAGTGAATCTCAGCTATTGACAGATAATTATTGTGTATCTAAATTAGATGTAAATTAACTGATAATACATTGTCATAATTGTATATTTTAGTTTATATGAGAGTTATTTTGTAGGCATCTAATTCATTCTTTAAAAACACCCAATTATATGCTTCCAGCAAATTTATTTGTGAAAAATAATCATATCAAATGATTAATTTTAAGTTGTTGGACAGTTAACAGGTATGTTTTCTTCTCCTACTTAGAAACAGATTACTTTTGGCACATCAGTGGTTCCAAGAAAACTGAAAGCACCTACAAAAATGCAGCAATGTGGTATCTTTTGAGGACATAGTTATATGATGGTTTGTAACTTAACCCTGTTTAATATATACATTATTGGAAAAAAGTCACCACGTCCATCTCATCTATCTCACCATAAGATGAACAGCCATGTTTTCTCTGTGACAAGAGTTCTTTTAAAATCATTACAAGTAACTACATTTATTCTCTTGTTAGAGTTATTTGTAGCAGAGCATGGCAGCACATATTTTCAATCTTGACACTTGGGAGGGAGAAAGGATGGATCTTGGAAGTCAAGGCCAGCTTCATCTACAGCGTGAATCCAGGCCAGCCATAGCTACATTGAGAAATTATGTCTTGAAAGAGCAAAAACAAACAACCAAACAAAAAAAAATCAATTAAACAAGAAAAGAACCAAATTTGTATTTGTAGGAAATTTCAACAATATTGAATTTTTTGCAAACATTGTAATTGTTTCCTTACCTTAAAAATATCTCCTATCTAAAGTGCACTGTTGATGTCTTACAGTCATCCTTAATGCATAATTTATATATAAAAGTACATGCTTTGTTTTTCCTATATGTGCTATAATATATTTTAATCTGAATTCTCATTTAAAATCTGTCATTAAAATGTTTTATTCTGTCCATAAAATTATACAAATAGGCTCAGTTGTTAAGAGCACTAGCAACTCACATCTTAGAGACAGCTCATATCTTAGATCTCCTGTTACTGGGAGATCACATGCCATCTTCAAACTCACATCATCACCAAAACTCTCATGTGGTGTATATATCCAGGTAAACACTCATCCGCACACAAAAGATAGCTCTTTTAAACTTCACAAATATTATGTAATTATGTCAAAATTCTTTTAACAAAAATACTCAAATCATATTACTTCAGAGAGAAAAACTTAATCGTTCACCTGTATAATCTTGGCTTAACTTGTGGTTGGGGCTGTTTAGTATGGCAAATTGAGGGACTTATCAATGAAAATTCTTTGAAAATTCAAGCTCTCCTATAGTAGATACAGAAGCTCAAAGAGCATTCAGTATCTAGCTAATTCAGTGAATTAGTTAGACTGTAGTTTATTGTAAGCAAATTGGAGAGCCATAACATAAATGAGACAAGTTCTCTGGGATGGTACGCTGAAAACTGAAAAAGAAACATGCCCAAAAAATAATACAGGTATGTCCTTTTGTAGTCTCATACATGGCTAATGTGTAAGAGCCCACTGAGACTGTCTTCTTTGTGCACCACAAAAACTTATTTATTCACTTTAATTCTGCATTTACACAAGAATACTATACTAAAATAGTCTTTTTAACTTTAACTTTATATTTTGAGAATTTCATACTTGAGTAATATATTTACAAGATTCCTGCCCTCAACTTTCTCCTCTCCAGCTCCTCTTAACACTGCAAAGGTTTCTTATGCCTGTTAGATACTCTGTGTATGTTAGATAATCATTCAAGACGTCCACTGAAATGGAAATACATTCTATTTAAACTTTCTCCGTGGCTTTTTAAAATACCTCCAAGGATTACTAATCTCTCCTTTCTCTCCCTATCTTTGTATGAACCTCCATCTTCTCTCCATAGCTAAGATTCCCACCCTCATATTTTCTATTTTTTCCTTTCATAAAACCCATGCTTTATTATGCCCCCTGTTATTCTAGGATTCGTCTTCTCTTCCCCTTTCCTATGGTCTCTTTCTGCTTTCCTGTCTTCTGCAGTAATCAAGTTATATATTCAAATCTAAAGCCTCCAAGTTAAGACCCACAAAAAGAGAATATGTAGCACTCATATTTTTGGGAGTCTGTGTTGCCTCACTCATTATAATATTTTCCAGTTTAATTACTTTTTCCTGCAAATTTTCATGATCCCAATGTTCTTTGCAGCTGAAGAGACCTCAATTGTATATACCTTATTTTAATTATCCGCTCAACAGTTGAAAGACTTCAAGGTTGTTTCCAATTCAAGTAGAAGGGTCTCATTTTACTTTTGGCTTTACCAATGTGAACCAATCAATCTTAGCACCAACAGAGCCCTTCTTTAGACATGATGCTTGAAAGGTTTTCGCTGACTCAGGTGGACTTTACAAAACCCTCCATTTTTAGGACTTTCCAATTAATCTAATGCTTTCACATATGCTGTTTATGAGTTAGGGAATTAGGTGTTTTATATATTCATTCTATAATGCAGAAAAAATGCCAAATGTATACCTTATAACAATGTAACATGGCATAGGAATACTACTTTAAAAAGCGGCTATAGATTTTAAGGCTATGGAATTTTTCTTCAGAAAATTCTGAAGTTCTAGAAATGTCTGATATTTTCCAACTTGTCACACTATGGAGCTTCATCACACCATTGGTGCTAGGCATGCCCACAGTGCTGGAAAAACATAAAGACCAAATATGAAATGCACAGTAAACATTAACTCTTATCACCAGAATAATTTGGAGTCACTCACAAATCACATAGAAATGCATTCTCCCAAACCTCAAGATATTAATTTTGTGTAGTGTATGACTAAGGCAAATGTGTTTTATTTGCTTTAACTAGTTAATAAAACCCAGATTGAAAATATTCTTGTAAATAAAAACCTATAATTTAAAAAACATTCCAATAAAACTGCAGGAGGATTGGGGAGGGAACAAAACCTAAAATCACCAACATTTTACTATCGTTTACTTTGTGTTTTCCAGGGGTGGAATTGTCTCTTTTGTATGACAGTCAACATGTTCACTTTCCCAACTTTATCTGATATTTACATTTAACAGAAGACATAAAAAAAGTATACAAGCCATCTGAAAGCTAGCTATGTCCCCATAAATGGAAGCCCGTGTACAGTTTCCAGTATTCAAGGCAGTCTATTGAAGCCAAATAGCATTTATACTAATGCATAATTTTTCAGACCTTGTGGTGTAACATTTAATCAAAAGTTTGAAGATTTATCAGAAAAGAGCTTTCACATGAAGGTACTGCTAATTCTTAATATCCTGATATAAAAGGAATTCGCAAGTACTTAGGTAATTTTTTTTTTATTAAGAATAAGCAACGCTATCTAAAGATTCCATTTAAAGGCTTCCCCATGAAAATTACTGAGATCACAAGTTGAGCACAATGAAAAGGTTTGTATCTCAGAAATTTGTAGTTGACATTTTCATACAAAGTCATGGGTGATGGGTCTCACAGACACTATCGCTGTTGTGAGAGTGATTTCCACTGTATTCCCATTGCTATTTTTGTTCAGTCTATGTACAATTACAAAGGCTATGAATGTCAAAAGTGGATCATCATGAATCCAGGATGCTGGGTTGGTGGTTGTACCTGACTTGCCAGTTTTACTACCTTAATGGGAAAACTTTACTATGATGCTTGAAATAAAACACAGATATGGCTACTAAGCATGGGAAATAAGTTATTTTTTAACATGTGCCTTGAAAAAGAATAAAAAATTTAATGATGACAGTTTACACTCCTGCTCTTGGCAAAGAGCTACATTTATTCTATTTCTTTGAAAGAGATGGAATCTTTATTGCCTGGATTTTCATACTAAGGCCTCATCCATTATAATGACAATATCTTATTATTTTTTTAAAAGTACTGTACACACTAATGTAAAGGACATATGACCAATAGGAAGAAGCTAAGTCTGAACAAACTATGTACTGGTTGTGTGTATTTAAAACAGATGACAAATTAAAATCTTTTAACATTTTTTGGGGGCCTATGCAAAGAGCAACTACAGCAAGAATTTCTAGATAAAAGAGATGATTGTTGGTGGCTATAAGGATAAGATTTAGAATATAGTGAAGGATTCTGCTGATCTAGCAAAGTGGCAGGAGTCGATTCTTTTCTAAAATCTAGCCCTGGCAGGCTAGCTAGGTCTCATCCTTACAACCATGTAGAAGTGAAGCTACCACTCTTTATCAAAGACGCTTCTCTTTACAGTAGATGGAGACCATTTCAGAAAACCGTACAGGTACACAGAGAACAAGTGATTACAGGGTGCCCAGCTCCAATAGATGCATCTATTTCACAGCTCCTGTATCTGTGGTGCAGGGAATATTGCAGGAGAAAGGATAAAATGAGAGCAAGAGCCAGAACACCAGGAAGTCTGCTGTGAGATATTCTCTCCTAGAAAAGTCCACATAAACAAGACAGGAACAGGGGCAATATCAACTGATATGTTAGCATGGAAGGGGAAAAATCTCACAGGGTAACATCCTTAGGCAAAGGACTACAGGCAACTAATGACTATTGGAAGAAAAATTAGTCTCTGCCAGAGGTGAGACACCTTATTGGCTGTCCAGTGTAATGTGGTCAGTCTTGAAACTATTTAGGCACACAAACAACAAAAATTAACCCAAATATATAAGTACATAGATATAGATATAGATAGAGATATACATATACATAACATATATATAATCTGTATGTGCATAGACATACCTGTGAATGCACACATACATACATATATAAATGTATATGTATATAACAATAATTATAATCAAAGACTAGAAACTTTTAGGATCATTTCTGTAAAGACATTTAAATATTTATTAGATTGCTTTGAAATCTATAGACAATATTTGTCTGCTTCCTGCCTCTTATCCTCTTATTTGCAAAGTCTTTTACTCAAGTGCAGTTCCTGTTTTTTGAGCCTCTCTGTCTGAAACAGATGCTTCCCTTGTCTGTTGCTCCTATTCAAGGAAAGGGTGTGGTTTCTTCCTAGATTTATGGATCACTTTCAGAAAGATTCAACTTTCCTGTTTTGTTACATGAAGTTTCTATTTTACTTTACTATTAAAACTAAAGATGTCAGACACTACATATCTCTTCTGATAGTTGTTATTCAGCATTCTCCAATTGATTTGCTGAATTTTCCAGCATATCATTGTATGCCATCTGCCCTCTTCCTTTCCTCTCCCAGTATTTATACTTTCAAGGGACAATTGTAGAATTTTTAGGTTAATGATGGAGATAGAAAAATATTTATGTCTACTAAATATTAATAAAAAATTGGGGACTTGGTGAAGGTAGAATAAAGGCATTGAGGTGAAGGGGATCAATGATGTATCCCTGGTTTGTTTGCATAATACATTTTTGGTAATTTTGTTTGCTGAGGTAGCAAAATCCAAGAGACTTGCAGTTTGAGGACTACGATCAGCACATTTTATAGTTTCAGATTTGAGCATGTGATGTGTAAGATACATGTATATTCAGTATTTTTAAGTGGAAACCAATTTTTTAAAGAGATGAAATATTAAGAGTAATTAGATCATACAAGTTTTTCACTTTCTTGGTTAGAGTTACTCCAAGATATTTTACATTTTTGAGGGTATTTTGATAAGTGTCATTTCTCTGATTCCTTTCTCAGTCCATTTGTCATCTGTATCCTGAAGGCTACTGATTTTTGTGTGTCAATTTTGTATTCAGTTACTTTGCTGAAAGGGTTGATCAGCCAGAGGAGTACCTGGAGGGATTTTTAAGGCCACTTATGTATACAATCATATCAGCTGTAAATAAAGGCAGCTTGACTTCTCCCCTTCTAATTGGCACCCCCTGATCTTCATTTTAGTGTCTTATTTTAGTTAAAACTTCAAATGCAGTATTGAATGGATATGGAGAAAGAGAACAACCTTTTTCATTCGCGAGTTTAGTGACATGGTTATAAGTTTCTCTCCATTTAAGTTGATGTTGGCTATGTGTTTTCTTTAAAATGCCTTCATTATGTTGAGGTATGTCTTTGTATCCTTAATTTCTCCAGGAATTTTATCATAAAGAGGTGTTGGATTTTCTTAAAGGCCTTTTCTGCATCTAATGAGATGATCATGTGTTTCTTTTTTTTTCTTTTAGTCTGTTTATATGGTAGATTACATTTATTGATTTTTGTATATTGAACCATCCCTGGGGTGAAGCCTACTTGATTGTGGTGGATGATCTTTGTGATGTGTTCTTGGATTCAGATTACAAGTAGGTTATTGAGAACTTTTGGGTCTTTGTTCATAAGGGAAATTGGTCTGTAATTCTTTCTTTCTTGGGTCTTTATGTGATGTAAATATCAGGGTAACAGTGGCCTTGTAGAAAGAATTGGGAAATTTTATTCAAGTGAGTCTTAGGAAGGAAATAAATGGTTCTTAACAGCAGGTCTCATGCCAGGCAGCAGATGGCCAATACAAAATGAACTCAATGGCATCTTTGGAAGGTCTTTGTCTCATGATGCTGAGTCAGGGAATTTTTTTCCTAAATGTTATTGTTTAAACTTACAAGTCATTAACATAAATATTATGGCTTCTGCTTATTATGGTGATTTAGGGGATTCCTGTGTGTACAAATGTGAGTGTTTCAGTGCCTCTGTGTTCTTTGTGCTTTTCATTTGGCTCTTTTTCTTCTGTTTGTTTAATCCCATTACATATTGTTTTTGTTTTATCTAATAGCATTTTATTTTATTATTGTTCATTATATGCCTCCTTGTCTTATAATGAGAGAAAGAAAGAATGTTGAGGTGAGCTGGGGAAGAACTGGGAGGACTTGGAGCAGGTGGTACCATAATCAGAATGTATTGTATGAAAAAAACTTTCACTAAAATAATAAAATAAAATAAAATGTAACCAAAATAAAAATGAGAAAGCTTACCATTAACTTAATTCTCTAATATTTTATAAACAGAACACACTATGGAACTAGTTATATTGACAATTTGGTGATTAGCTCACAATGCCCAGAATAACATTGACTTCATCCTCCTGGGGAATTTCTGGGAAGCATTAAGGGAATTTGGAAGTGTTTAAAGAATCATTTTGAAATAAAAATAAGAAAAGTTGTCTCCTTATAGTCTGGATTTTCCATACAAACAATACTGCTGCTGCTATACTTTTTGTGTTTCTTCCTGAAAATTGTCAGTGTTCCAGTTTTCTACTGTTTTGAAGGGTTTAGGTGAGAGTGAAGAGCTTTGCATGATTCTGTTTCAGCTTTGCAATGTGTTTGCAGATAACAAAGCATATAAACAAGAGCTTAAAATACTCAATAATCTTAAAAAAATCAGCCCCTCAAGTATTTAACACCAGTAATTACCCACATGAACATAGTGATAGATTTGTTCATGAAGGTAACAAAATTGTCAGAAGGTTTGAATGTAAAGTTCTAGTAATATAAAATGAATGAATGATTAGAATGCTCAACATATTCAATTCTTATGCAAATTTTTCCTAATTGAAGTGCAATCTGATGCTCAAATATCACTTATTTTATTGTTAGAATGAGAAAAGTTGGCCTCTGTGTGTGTGTGCATGCATGTGCACGTGTGTGTGTGCAATAACAGTAATCTAATTTCATTAATAATGAGATATGTGTAGTTAATGAATATGATGACAATAAGATCCTAATACCTCTCATGTATAATACACTCCTAGATTTATGAAGAGAAAACACTACAAAACAGTATTTATTGCTTGATTTATATCTTGCTGGTAAGGATAGTCTTACTTTGGTTTTTGGAGTTAATAAAGAAAATTGAATTAGTTAATTCATGACAAAAATCCCTTATACTTTTCAACTTAAAGCATTAATGAAAAATGAGGCCATGACTTTGAAAGAACAAGGTGAGGTATATGGGAGGATTTGAGAGAAGAATAGGAAGAAAGAATTACTGTGGTTATATTATAATCTGAAAATTAATATTAATAATAATATTATGGGTTTGTTCAGATAATGGTTCTTTCAGTATAATTTATAGTTAGGGATTTTGAAACTCATTCATTCTTCCTGAATTTTCAGTAAAAATAAACTGGCATTCCACAATTGCTTACTTTTGGTGATTTTTAACTTTCAAAAAGATATCATCTACTTATATTTTAAAATTACATAAGGCCTATTTTTATATTGTTTTCTCAAGGTAAAATATTTTTATATTCTTTAAGCATCAGTAATATGATTCTATAAATAAGGAAGTTAGCACATGTAGAAATAACATAGTAATGTATATACCTCCAAGAATATTTTTTCCTTTTCAAAAATTGTAAGCAAAACATGGTAGCACACATTTGCAAACCTAGCCATCAAGTGACAGAGGCAGGAAGATCACTGTGTGTTCAAGACTTAATCATCAAAGCAAGTTTTAAGCCACCAAACACTACATAGTAAGACCTTATATCAAGAAGGAAAAAAAAATAGGAAACCTTGAGTTCCTTCATGAATAAACCCTTGATTTCATGGAAATAGTAAAATTTGCATTCTTAATGGTGACAGTGAAAAAACACAGGAAGAAATGGAATATTACATTATTGAAATTACAGAAATAAATCTTTAAAACTTTTGCAGAATTCTAAACGTATACTATAACAAAAAACATTTTATAACCTTGTCACACTGAAAATAATTTTTATTAAATTATCCATATTGGGTGAACTACTTTGAGGACATACTGTGTGTATATAAGTAGACATTATAAGTACTGAACATATTGTATTTATATTTTAGGGATATATATTAATATATCCATATCTATCCATATATATTATATACATAAGAGTAAACAAATAAATAGAGGCTGTGGATCTGAGAGAAAGCAAAGAAAGATATGTTGAAGATGTTGAAGGGGGAAAGAAAATTATGTAATTATATTTTAATTAAAAATAATGAGTTTTTAAAAGTAGACAAACAAAGATAAAAAATGTATAGACAATAATGAAATGAAAGCTCCCCTTAGAATACATCAGGAGCACAAGTCATGACAGTTATCATTTCTTTGTGACTGCTCCTTACTGCTCTTTCATTCTAGTGATTGTTCGGGTAGACATGACAGTAGGAAACCAGACTGTGGTGGCAGAGTTTGTCCTCACAGGACTCACTGAGCATCCTGAGTTGCAGGTTCCACTCTTCCTGGTTTTCTTCACCATCTACCTCATCACCATGGTGGGCAACCTTGGACTGATTGCTCTCATCTGGAAGGACCCTCACCTCCATACTCCCATGTACTTATTTCTGGGAAGCCTAGCTTTTGCAGATGCCTGTTCATCGTCCTCTGTGACTCCCAAGATGCTTGTCAATTTTTTATCTAAGGATCACAAAATATTCTTGGTTGAGTGCTTCACCCAGTTTTATTTCTTTGGTTCCAGTGCAACGACAGAATGTTTCCTCCTGTCAGTGATGGCCTACGACCGCTATGTGGCCATATGCAATCCTTTGCTTTATCCAGTGATGATGTCCAATAGTCTCTGTATGCAATTTATACATGTTTCATATATTGTAGGTTTTCTACATTCAGCAATTCATGTGGGTTTGTTAGTGAGATTAAATTTCTGCAAATCCAACATCATACACTATTTCTACTGTGAAATCTTGCAATTATTCAAAATTTCCTGCACTGACCCTACAATTAATATTCTTCTGGTTTTAATATTTTCAGCTTTGATACAAGGTTTTACTTTTATGACTATTATCATCTCCTACTTCTCTGTTCTTTTTGCCATCCTGAAAACAAAGTCTGAGAAAGGCAGAAGCAAAGCATTCTCCACCTGCAGTGCCCACCTGCTCTCTGTGTCTCTGTTCTACGGCACTCTTTTCCTCATGTATGTGCGTTCTGGGTCTGGATCAGGTGAAGATAAGGACAGGATGTATTCTTTATTTTATACAATAATAATTCCCTTTCTAAATCCTTTTATATACAGTCTGAGGAACAAAGAGGTAACAGCTGCCCTGAGAAGAAAAATGAAATAAATAGTTTCCAGATAATTTTCAGGCAATTTCTTCCTTCTTTAGGGGGGTGGGCAATCTCTAGAATTATGGATTAGAATATGTTCTTTCAGGCTGCCAGATGCTCATGAGTTCTCTTTGAAGGCAGTGAGCATCTCGTCGTGTTTTCTAGTGAGGTTTGTAACCCACAGTTACTGCATCCAGAAATGCTAATACTCCTTTGCACCTGAGCATTTGGCTTCTAAAGACTAATTGTCTCTTAGGAAATTCCAATTTCAATAGGAGTAATTGGAAATACTGCTTACAAGTTATGAGAAATTATTAATAAAATATGGCCTCAACTGAACCAGGAATACACAGTTATTTTCCTGGGTGACCCTAGCCCAGAAAGTGAATGTAGCTCTTTGGATTTTTGACATCTGTAGAATAATGAAAATGAATCTGGATCTCTGTCTCTTGGTAAAATATATTCCCAAGAAATGTTGAATTTTAGGACAAATGTTAGGAGAGTTTAAAACAATATTGGAGCATCTTAGAAAGATAAATGGAAACTTAAATGAGTTTAAAAGAGTAGAGTGTTAAAATAAATTAATACTCATGATTATAATTCAGCATATATTTGTATTAATGTTGCAAGTAATAATGTATTAAAGAGTTTATAAATTTATATTTTGGTATAGTAAAATAAATGTCAGAAATCATTTATTTCTGGTTGTGGTTGCTATTTTCACTGATAACAATATTTGAACAGAAGGTAAGGTAAGAAGGAACATGTATGAATTACAGGATTTTGTTAGGATGACAAGTGGCAATGAATTCTCTATTAACTAGTGGTTGAGCATCTAGTCTCATGATTTTATATTTTATTCATATTACAGAGAATTAGATGAATTAACTGTGAACAACATAATCCTATTTCTCACTCAATTTGGCTTTCCTAGGAACATTTATTAAGAAAAATAATCATAAAAAGGAGAATTAAAGTTTCATAATTGTATTTATAAGACAACTTAGTTATTCTAAATTAAATAATTCCAAGAAATTTGTCATATAGTTTTTAAGTATGAAACAAATATCTTTTATTACAAATATCTAGATAAAAATACTTTTTAGAGAAGTATAACTTCCACACTGTAACTTTCAGATTCTTTAAATTAGGTTTCCAATAACAAAGAAAAAAATTCTTCTAAAAACACTATCTGTAACAATATTTTATTTTATTGTCTTTTAAATTAAGTCTACACTTAAAGGAAACAGTCACAATATTATATATTCTATGTGATTTATTTTACAAATATTAAAGTAAAAATTTCCATAGCATGTTTATTTTTATTCCTAGCATTTTTTTCTACATTTTACTATTGGTCTTTTCAAGGTATTGCCATAAATACCTTTATTTACTTATAAACTCATGAGACATTTATTTTTTCATGTGTGTGTCATATACTTATATATTCCTTTTTGTTTTTATAGTCACACAAGTAATATGGAATTTTACCTGCCTTATTTTTAATAAAGTCCCATGTCTTACACTAGACTACCTTGTATGTAAAATACTTAACAGTTTCTTTCAGTTGAAGGAATTAACATTTGGATACTCACAGCCTCAACACAAGACAGCTCTTATTGCTGGAATGTGCTTGAAGTGATTACTTAATGGAAATGTTTATGGGTCTATTGTTCCACTTAGTAGTCAAGGTTTTCTACTTTCTAGCATGTATTTTATGAAATGCTGACTTACTGGCAGATGAAAGCATGTTACGTTCTCATGAATGCAGGGTGATAGTTAAGCTACCTAAAGTAAGAATTTAGTAGTCCCTGGTTCTGATCTTCCTTGTGTTTGTGTTCATTCAGTTGGTCAGATGGTATTCAGTGACCGAGACCAAGGACATGTCTATATGGAAATTCAAGGTCTCTACAGTGTTCTGGTCCATTCATTTGTCATTCTTGCTTAAAATCAAATAAGCCTGAGTAAATACTTCACTAAATAAGCACTATGTGATTCCTTTGCATCTTGTTTGATTATCTTACTATACTTAAATAATTGGTATAAGAACAGATATTTTTATAGTAATGCCAGAATGGTTTGATGTTGAGGCTTATATAAGAGAAATTATGGGTAATAATTTTTATATGTAAAACTTAGATGATACAACTACAAATAAGAAGGGAGGGAGGAAAGGCAGGAAGGAAGAGGTGAGATGAAAGAGAGCAGAAGGAGAAAGGCAGAAGAGAAGAGACGAGACGAAAAGAGAAGAGAAGGGAGAGAAGAGACGAGTCTTTGCCTGCCTTAAACCAGCATCTTTAATGTATTCCTCACACAATTTCCTTGAAATTTTATAAGTATACAATATACTTACTATATCTTTTTCATTTGGAGCTGTAGTGGGTATTGAAATTAGAAGGCTACATGTGTGGGGCAAATGTTGGTGCTGTATCACTGAGGTAGAGCCTCAGCCCTTAATTGTTTTACTATGAACTCTACATATAGTCTGTCCAGTGAGCCATTTACTTCATAAAACCCAGTATTTATAATTTGATAAGTACTTGCACAGAAATTTAGTTTGAGGATTTTCAATTAATTACTGGATTGGAATTAGAAGGTGGCCAAAGAGCAAACACTAAAAAAAAAAAAAAAAAAAAAAAAAAAAAATACTGGTTGATAATGGGAAATATTTGGCTGGCTAGTGAAAGTGCTAGTCAACTTTCCTCTTGAAGAGTTAACATGATAGCATACAGGCTGTTACAGCTGAGACAACTACACAACATATAAAGCTTATTGTCAACAATATGACAGTTGTTGCTTCAAACAGTTGTTTGAAAAATAATCAGGAGCTAATTACTATCACAAATAAAAACTGTCATTAAAGTTTTATGTTGCTGTGCTCACATTTGTTTGAGCAGATGAAATGCCAGGAACTGTATGAGACTTTTAAACTTACTTTAAACTGTTTATTGGGTTGTAGAAAATTCTATGTCTAGTAGAAAGTGACTTCAGGCATTGTATTGGAAAAGGAACATATATGTGTATATATATATATATATATATACATGTATATATACATATATGTTCTCTTTTTATGTATTTGCATATATATATATATGTGTGTGTGTGTATATATGTATATACATATGTATATACATATATATGGATCTCTCTCTATATATATACATATATAGAGAGAGATAAGTATATTCTATAAAGAGTGATGAGATGTGAGTAGCTAATTTTTATTTTGCTTCAAAAGCTCTTTTGCAGGTTTATTTGTATGGAATTATGCAAAGTCTGTACTGAAGAAGAAAGTGTACAATAGAAAATAGAATGTAAATTATATATTAGCTAATATAAATAAGAAAAGATTACTATTTCAAAAGTTATTAAAATTTTCCTAATGAATACAAGCAGATTAGAATATATATATTACTAAAGTTGAAATATTGTTTTTAAAAAAGGCATAATATCATATTGCCCAGTATATAGCCATGAAAGACATAAAAGCAAGCACATATGGACACTCTTTATGTGATGCTTGGCTGTTAGTCTTCTTTACACTCCCTACTCCTTTAGAGAAATGAGAAAGCCAAGCTCAGCAACCTTGAGGTCTGCTCTGTCCCCTCTGAGCTCCACTTCCAATCCATACTTCTAACAACAATCTGAGATACCTTCAGCCTTCCACCACCACCAGATGAAACCCCTATCCTATTTTCCTCCCTTCTGGCCCCTCTGGACAAATCCAGGAGCAGCTCGCTGTCCCCTGTCCCCTTTGTACCCCATTTCTCAGGCTACTACTCTGTGTGCATCCCTGGAGGCCTGCTGCTGCCAAGGCCAATAAAGTGAGATCCCTAAGTCCCAAACCCTTCCTGTTATGTCACCATCGAAGCCAGTAGCCCTGACATCTGCCTTATCCCCTCTACAATCTACCTTCTGGTCCATATCTTTAACAACAATCCCAGGTGCCTACAGCCATCAGGGACCCTATCCAAATTCCTTGCCTGCTGGACCCTCTGGACAAACCCAGCAGTGGTGAGCTCTGCCCTGCCCCTTGGCACTTCATTTCTAAGGCCACAACTCCACTTACATACCTAGAGGCCTGCTACTGCCCAGGACAGAGGCCTGCCATTATCAGGGACCATTAGCTCTACCTGCATCCCTGGAGGGCTACTGCCACCAGGGACGACAATCAGCCGCCTAAAGGTAACAGGGAATACCAGCTCTTCATGCATCCTTGGAAGCCTGCTGCTACTAGCAACAACCTAGCTTTGCCTTCAATTCCAGAGGCCTGCTAACATCAGGGGCTACCAACTCTACCTGCATCCCCCAAGACCCGCTAAACTCAGGGAACACTTGGCCTCCAATACAAAAGACAACCAGATGGCTAAATAGCAGCACGAGAACAAAATTAACAAAAGCCAGGGCAATAGGGACCAGAACCCAGGTATCCTAGAACAGCAAGCCTTGATTATCATAATGTACTGGAATAAAAAAAAGAACTTAAATCTAGTGTTATGAAGATAGAGGACTTTCAAAAGTAAATGAATAAATACATAAATAAAATAAATAAAAACAGGAAATATAATCAAACAGGTGAAAGAAATGAAAAAAAAAGGTTCAAGACTAAAAATAGAAATGGAGGCAATAAAGAAAACATGTATTGAGGGAATACTGGAAATGGAAAACCTAGAAAAGAGAACAGGAACTACAGACACAGGCATCACCAACAGAATATAAGAGATTGAGGAGATAATTTCAGGTGTAGAAGATAAGGTAGAAGAAATTGATATATTGGTTAAAAAAAATGCTAACACAACTTGGCAGTGGTGGCGCATGCCTTTAATCTCAGCACTTAGGAGGCAGAGGCAGGCAGATTTCTGAGTTCGAGGCCAGCCTGGACTACAGAGTGAGCTCCAGGACAGCCAGGGAGATACAAAGAAACCTTGTCTCGAAAACCAAACCAAAACAAAACAAAAATGCTTAAAAAGATTCTAACCCAAGACATCCAGGAAGTTTGGGGTACCATGAAAAGTCCAAATTTAAAAATAATAGGAATAGAATGAGTTAATACCCAATTCAAAGGCCCAGAAAATATCTTCAACAAAATCATAGAAGAAAATTTCCTAACCTGAAGAAAGAGATGCCTATAAACATAAAAGAAGCTCACAGAATACTAAATAAAGTGAACCAAAGAAAGAAAATCCTCCCACCACATAATAATGAAAACATAAAGGTACAGAACAAAGAGAGAATACCAAAATCTGCAAGTGATAAAAAGCCAAATAACATATAAAGGCAGACCTATTAGAATTATACCAGACTTCTCAGCAGAGATTTTAAATGCCAGAGGACTGCGCAGATATCTTACAGTCTCTAAGAGAGCACAGATGCCAGCTCAGACTACTACACTCAGCAAGACTTTCAATTCCTATAGACTGAGAAAACAAGATATCCCATGACAAAACCAAATTTAATCAATATCTTTTGACTAAACCAGCCCTACATAGGATACTAGAAAGAAAACGCAACAAAAGAGGGTAAAGATACCTAAGAAAACACAAGAAATTGATAATTCCATACCAACAAAAGAAGGAATACACACAGACACACACACACACACACACACACACACATCATCATCATCATCATCATCATCATCATCAATATAACAGGAACTAACAATCATTGGTCATTAATATCTCTCAACATTAATAGATTAAATTCCCCAAGGATCCATCATTCTGCAGAATATAAAATACACACCTCAGCAACAAAGAAAGACATTACCTTCTTCTTGAGCTTCATGTGGTCTGTGAATTGTATCCTGGTTATTTGGAGCTTTTGGGCTAGTATACACTTATCAGTGTGGATGCTTCGGTCCTTTTTAGAAGGAGAACAAAATGCTCACAGGAGCAAATATAAAGATAAAGGGTAGAGCAGAGATTAAAGGAAAGGCCACCCAGAGACTGCCCCACCTGGGGATCCATCCCATATACAGTCACCAAACCCAGACTATTGTGGATGCTAAGAAGGATCCTCACATGGCTGTCTCCGAGAGGCCCTGTCAGAGCCTTACAAATACAGTGGTGGATGTTAACAGCAAACCATTGGACTGAGCATGGGGTCCCTAATAGAGGAGTTAAAGAAGGGACTGAAGGAGTTGAAGGGGTTTGCAACCCCATAGGAAGAACAGCAATATCAACCAACCAGACGCCCCAGAACTCCCAGGGACTAAGCTATCAACAAAGGAGTACACATGGCTTCAACTGCATATGTTTCAGAGGATGGCCTTGACATGCACCCATGGAAGGAGAGGTCCTAGGTCCTATAAAGACTCGATAGATGCCCTAGTGTAGGGGAATTGAGGGCAGGGAGGTGGGAGTGGGTGGGTGGGTGGAGGAACACCCTCATAGAAGCAGGAGGAGGGAGGATGTGATAGGGTGTTTCTGGGAGGGAGGGAAACCAGGAAAGGGGATAACATTGGAAATGTAAATAAAGAAAATATCTAATACAAAGAAAGAAAGAAAGAAAGAAAGAAAGAAAGAAAGAAAGAAAGAAAGGCATTACTTAAGAGTAAAGGGGTGGAAAAAAGTTTTCCAAGCAAATGATCCCAAGAAAGAAGCTGGAGTAGCCATTCTAATATCTAATATCTAATAAAATAGACTTTCAACCAAAAGCAATCAAAAGAGATCGGAAAGAACACTTCATACATACATACAAAGGAAAAACTCCACCAAGATGATGTCTTAATTCTAAATATCTATGCCCCAAATGCAAGGACACCCACATTAGTATACCAATGATAAATGGTCTAAGAAAGAAATTAGGGAAACAGCACCCTTCATTATATACACAAATAATGTAAAATATCCTGGTGTAACTTTGACCAAGCAAGCGAAAGACTGGTATGACAAGAACTACAAGTTCCTGTGTAATAAATTGAAGAAAATATCAGAAGATGAAAGATCTTCCATGCTCACGAATTAACATAGTGAAAATGGCCACGATACCTAAAACAATCTACAAATTCAACGCAATTCCCACCAGTATTTCAACACAAGCTTTTACAGAACTTGAAAGAGCAATTTTCAACGTCATTTGGGGAAATTAAAAAACAAAAAACAAAAAAAACAGCAACAAAAAAACCCAGGATACCTAAAACAATCCTGAACAATAAAAAAATTTCTGAAGCAATCACTATGCCTGATCACAAGCTTTACTACAAGGCAATGATAATAAAACTGCACTGTATTGGCATAGAAACAGACAAGTTGATCAATGGAATTGAATCAAAGACTCAAATACACCCACATACCTAGGGACACTCTATTTTTAACAAAGAAGCTAAAACCCTACAATGGAAAAAAAAAAAGCATCATCAACAAAAGGTTTTGGACTAACTCGATGTCTGCATGTAAAACAATCCAAAGAGATCAACATTTATTACTGTGCACAAAACTCAAGTTCAAGTGGATCAAATAACAATATAAAATGGATACACTAAACCTAATAGGACACAAAGTAGGGAATAACCTTGAACTCATTGGTAAAAGGAGACAATCTCCTGAATAGAGCAAAGATGTGGAGAGGAAATTTACTGAAAATATATTTATGTGTCAAATAGCATCAGGAAAACATGCTGGACCCTATGAGTCATCAGGTACATGGAAATAAAAAGTCAGCTGAAGGCCACTACCCAAGGATTATAACAAATGTATTTTGAAACTGTCCCTGTAGAATGGGATAACAGAGCTTTTGTAGTCAAAAGTAGTTAATTTTGTTACTAAGAGATAATTACACAAAAATTAAGGAAGCAATCAGTTTAAGTCAAATTGTTAACAGTTATTAGCTATTCCTTTGTAGAATATTTTTTCCTACCCTTCTGCAGAGTCTTCATAGTTTCTTTTTTTTTTTTAAAGTCTTAGACAGGGTCTCATTATGTAGATTAGGTTAGCCTTGAACTCACAAAGGTCTACTAGCCTCTGCCTCTCAAGCACTTTCAAAATTACAAAAATCTGTATAATTGGTCAATCTATATTTCAGAAAAACATCTGAAAGTAGGAAAGAAACAACTCAGACTTTCACTGTGTATTTAGTTGTATTCTGTTTTTTGGGTATCACATCTAGATGCCATAAATAAGTAAATGAAGCTGGTTTCCCATGTACAGTACCTTGTTCTCTGTTAAAATCATGGCCTCTTTTTAAAGTTGTTTGTCTCTCTCTATATACATATATATATATATATGTATATGTATATATAGTCCTTCATACATAAACACATCCTACTTTGTCTGCATAATGTTACGTGTATGTATGTTTTTAGGGATGACCATTTGGTGCTGGATAACCAGTCAGAGTGTGCTTCCCTGGGGAAGGCTATTTGCACCACTCTCTCATTTTTTAGTTGTCTATAGTTCTACTTCTGAGTTAAATATACAGACCTAAATTAAGTCCTGCTGCAACTTAGCAGCATTGCCAGAAGGACCTCAAGTTCACTACTTGTTTGAATTCCAAAAAAATCAAACCAAACCAAACCAAAACAACAACAACAAAAAACAAAACTTTTTTTGTTGCTATCAATCCAGAAAGCTTTTTCAATTTCCAGCTATGTCATAATCTCACAGGGGATCAAACCCCATAGTCTAAACAACTGGGATTTAGATCTGTGGCTATAAGTCAATTTTAAAAACCAATTCAGACAAAACTCTCCTATTCAAAGGCTTCAGAGTGTAAAATTTCATATGTACGGTATGTTAAACCTGTAAAAATTGGACTTTGACTATCAAACAGTGAGAAAAAGTAGTATGGGAAACAATAGCATAAAATATAACTTTGTTTCTTAAAATTATAATATTGCAGTGCATTAAATATTTACTAATATAAAGTGTGTGATACCCTAGGGGACCAATTTGGACTTCTCATAGGCGTCCAAACCCACAGTGCCCAGTAGAATGCTGTCACATGATCCTCCAGAGAACCTTGGGCTATTGGGAATTACAGTTCTCTGGCCCTTCTTCTTCTGGAAAAATAATGCTGGGATTGAATTGGTGGGGTTTGTCTTCTTGTTGTTGTTGAGAGGAAATACATATAAACAAAGTTTCCTATGCTTGGGCAATGAGACTTCCAAATATGCCAGCAACAAAATAATTTCTATGTATGGTAACTACTTTCTGTGTTCCAGTCTGAGTGAGAAAGCAGTCTTTCTGAAGATCACAGCAATGTCTATTGAGATCTGGATAAAAAAAGGTTCTACATCATGCACTGTCCTTCCCCTGGAGAATTAAGAATTTTTTTTTCCATAATAATCTTATATTTGGCTTTGGATCCCTACACAGCTACGTATAAACAAAAGCAGCAGCAACAACATATTATTTGTATATTTTAATTTCACAGCTAAATAAGAATAAGTAAAGTAGCTTGGATTGTTCTTTCAAATGACGCTTTCAATTTTTAAACTAACTATTGGACTTTAAGTTCTCATGTACGAAAGGATTAACTTTAAACTCAGTTCAAAGATCTATGTAACAATGATTGTCAAATAAGCATCAATACTGATGATTTCTAGTATAAGAATGGACTATGTTCTGTCTAATCACATTTTCTGATAAATCTTTTAAGGTGAGTAGTAAAAGTATTTATTCCTCCTTTAGGTAATTCCCAAACTTTACATTATATATGAATATATATGTGGCAGATAATATTTATGGAATATGTTCCATGGAATATTGTTTTTGAAATGCATATATATAGGTATGTAGATATGTATATGTATATTTATATTTATCTATATACATGTCTATCTATCTATCTATCTATCTATCTACAGAGAGAGAGAGAAATATAAGAAATACACAAGAAATATTTCTCACAACTTTTTTCTGAATTTATTTTTCCTGAATTTATTGAATTATGACACATATGCCAAACTATTTAAGAATTTGATTTTCTTTGCTATTATTAAGATTGTAGAGAAGGAGAAATATCTATAAGAATTTACCATAAAATTATAATTTTGGAACCAATATATAGGAGCCAGTCTGGATAATTTTATTGTTAAAACAGCAGGACAAAAATAATTGGTGACATATGTATTTTCAAATAAAAGTTCAAATTGAAACATCACAAGACTTCTAAAAAATGTTTTTCTAATTCTTTTAATTGTGTCAGAAAAGTACATCTAAACACAGGAAGAAATTTTAGACAGTGACTCTATATTTGTATATGAACAACAGAAACATAATGAAATATTGAGGTTTATATTTTACAAAATATGCTGTATAAGAAAATATGTTTTAACTTGTACAAAAGAAAATCAAGTATCTCTGTAGTATGATGTAGAATTAATTCTTTTGGGTATATTCTAAGAGTAGTGCTGGTGGCTCTTTTGGTAGATCTAGTGTCAGCAGTTTGGGGAAGCTCCAACCTGATTTTCCACAGTGGCTGGATCAGTTTGCATTCCCCGCAGCAATGAATAATCATCCCCCTTCCCTGTTCTCACCAGCATGTGCTACCACTTGTTTTATTGATCTTGGCTACTCTAACTAAGGTAATATGAAATCTAAAACTAATTTTGATTTTCATTGTCCTAATAGGTAAGGACTTTGAACATTTTTTAAAGTGTTTCTCAGCCAATTGTGTTTCTTTTGAAAACAAAATAGAAAAAAAGATCTTTTAAAAAAAGATCTATTGGGTTTCTTTTTTTTAATATTTCATTTATTTACATTTCAATTGTTGCCCCTCTTCCTGATTTCCCCTCTGAAAATTCCCTATCCTTCCTCCCTTCCCCTGCTTCTATGAGGGTGCTTCCCCACCCACTCACCCACTCCTGCCTCACAGCCCTAACATTCCCCTCCACCGGACCAAGGGCCTCCCTTTCCATTAATGCCAGATAAGACATTTCTCTGTTACATATGCAGCTGTAGCCCTGGGTCCCTCTACGTGTACTCTTTGATTGATGGTTTAGTCCCTGGGAGCTCTGGGGCAGGGAGGTCAGGTTGGTTGATATTGTTCTACTTATGGGATTGCAAACCTCTTCAGCTCCTTTAGTCCTTCCCATAACTCTTCCATTAAGGTCCCTGTGTTCTTTTCAATGATGGGTTATGAGCATCTGCATCTGTATTGGTTAGGCTCTGGAAGAGCCTCTCAGGGGATATCTATACCAGGCTCCTGTCCGCAAATACTTCTTGGCATCAGCAATAGTGTCTGGGTTTGGTGTCTGTAGATGGGATGGATCCCTAGGTGGGGCAGTCTCGGGATGGCCTTTCCTTCCATCTCTGCTCCACTCTTTGTCCCTGCATTTCCTTTAGACAGGAAACATGCCGGGTTAAAATTTTGCAGATGGTGGCCCCCTCCCTCAGCTAGGGGCTGTGCTTGTCCAGTTAGTGTGGTCTCTACAGGTTCTAACTCCTCTTTGTTTAGTATTTCAGCTAATGTCATCCCCGTTGGGTCCTGAGAACTTCTTGTTTCCCTGGCATCTGGGACTTTCTAGTGGCCTAGTTCCCCATCCCCCACTGCGACACACCTCCGTTCAGTTTCCTGACCCTCTATACTTTTCTCTCTCCTCCCATGCCCCACTTTATCCATTTCCCCTCCTCTCCCTCCTAGGTTCCTCACTCCCTTTACCTCTCATGATTATTTTTTTCCCCTTCTAAGTAGGATTGAAGTTTCCACACTTCAATGTTTCTCCTTCTCGAGCTTCATATGATCTGTGAATTGTATCATGGATATTCTGAGGTTTTCTTGATGTTTAGTTTTTAAAGTTCTTTGTACGTTCTAGATACTATTCCTCTGTCAATTTTTTTTTCTATTCTCTAGTCCTCCTCTTTATTCATGTGATGGTGTCCTTAGTTAAAAAAAATTCAGTGTTGCCTATAGCCCATAAGCACCAAGGCTAAGACAAACTTTAATCCCAAATATCTGAACTTGCTTTTCTAATTTTCTGTCTTCTGATACTTGTTTTCTCTGATTTGGCCTCCTATCCCTACAGTTGTCCCCCTTGTCTTTGTCATACTTTGCTTGTTTCTCTTCACTTTACTCTTTTTCACCAACCTAAATGATCCTTTCTAATCTTTCTGTGAATTTTCTCTTCTCATTACCTTCCTTTTCTCCTCAGTCAGGTCAGTTGCTTATGCTTTTGCAAACCTTTTCTTAGCATAGCCTAGAAGGGAAAAATGCCATTTGTCCTTCACAGTTTCTAGAATATTCCACATTATTCCTGATGTTTAATATAATTTCTTCTTCGTCTGGCTTTTTACCTCCTCTCACTATTCCTGTTTTCTTTTTTTTTTTTTTCAAGACAGGGTTTCTGTGTGTTGTCCTGGCTGTACTGGTACTCACTCTGTAGACCAGGCTGGCCTTGAACTCAGAAATCCACCTGCCTTTGCCTCCCAAGTGCTGGGTTTAAAGGTGTGTGCTACCACCTCTTGGCTCCTGTTGTTCTTTTATATCACCTCTATAATATGGAGAAAGCTGTATCACCTCAGGCATTACAAGCCTCTTAATTTTTAATATTCAAAAATCTTTAGTCACTCATTTAATCATATTCTTTACATTTACCTCTGCCACTGGGCCAGACAGTAACCTGGGCCAGGCTTAGTAGACCCAAAAAACTAAGTTCATACCTCCAACTTGGTTTGTGATAACAACAAATAAAATAGTGTACCTAAATGCTCAAGCTGAGTTCTACACCTTCAACAAGGTTACCAAGAACATTGATTCCTATTTTATTAAACATAATTTATTTCTTAAAACAATACACAGTATGGACTCTACATTATAAATCATTGCCAATTTATCTCTTTGTTTTCATAATACCTTCCAATGACTCTTTACACATGCTAGTTAAATTTACATGAGTTTAAAAACCATCTGGAGAAGATTTGAAGGATAGGTAATTGTTTATAAATTGCTCAATCAGTTTCTGTAGTTTTAGTGCACAATCTACATTTTGCACAAATGTTTCCAGACAACTCTGATACAAAAATCTGCTTCAGGAGCTTCTTATAGAGCTTTCAAATTTTGTTCAATCTAGTTTCTCCTACCAACACCCTGTTTTGTCGTTATTATATAATTAATGAAAATTAGTTTTGACATATTTTCTACCATTAGTCTACTATGTATCCATTGCATCAAAGATGTATATTCTAATCAACTAAAACCATACAACTCTATTCATTTTATATTTCTTGTGATTAAACATCCTTGCAGTAACAGTGAGTCTATGATACAGACAGTGAATTTTCCTACCAAACCAATGGTATGTTTAGAATATATCATGTTTTGTTAAATCTATTAACATTTATGTGTTAAAATTGTATTAATGAATTAAAATTATTTCTTAAATTTCAAGAACAGTTTTAATTTATTATTGTCAAACAACAAAACTCAAAGATCATTTTGATAAATATATTGTTGTATTTCAAATCCACTACCAAATTTCACTTTACAAGCCCTTATTAAATACTGTCCAACATTTGCTGCCTTTCTTTTAAGGGATATCTAAGTGAAGACATGGGAACAGAGAACACAACACTGCTGACAGAATTTGTTCTCACAGGACTTAGTCACCAACCACAATGGAAAATCCCCCTGTTCCTGTTGTTCTTGGTCATCTATCTTATCACTATCGTGGGGAATCTTGGTCTGATCATTCTCATCTGGAGTGACCCTTACCTTCAAATCCCCATGTACTTATTTCTTGGGTGTTTAGCTCTTGTTGATACTTGGTTATCATCCACAGTGACACCAAAGATGCTTCTCACCTTTGTAGCTAAGAGTAAACTGATCTCTCTTTCTGAATGCATGATACAGTTCTTTTCATTTGTGATGTGTGCAACCATGGAATGTTTTCTCTTGGCAGCAATGGCCTATGATCGCTATGCAGCAATATGCAAACCATTACTGTACCCAGTGATCATGACAAATAGACTGTGTGTACGTCTGCTCATCTTGATCTTTGTAACTGGAATTCTTCATGCTTCAATTCATGAAGGCATGTTGTTCCGAATAACCTTCTGTAATTCCAATGTAATACATCATTTTTACTGTGATGTTATGCCACTGTTAAAGATTTCCTGTACCGACCCTTCTCTTAATTACCTAATTGTTTTTATTTTCTCTGGCTCAATTCAAGTTTTCACTATTTCAACTATCCTAGGCTCTTACACACTTGTTCTGTTTACAATCTTAAAAAAGAAATCTGCCAAAGGCATAAAGAAAGCCTTTTCCACCTGTGGAGCCCATCTTCTCTCTGTGTGCCTATATTATG
The DNA here is from genome assembly GCF_008632895.1 of Mastomys coucha. NCBI lineage: Eukaryota > Metazoa > Chordata > Mammalia > Rodentia > Muridae > Mastomys > Mastomys coucha. Next base: position 56,637,182 of record NW_022196894.1, on the reverse strand, counting down.
GCTCTCTTCTCTTCATGTATCTGCTTCCTGCATCCCAAAAAGTACAGGATGAAGACATGATGGACTCTGTATTCTACACTGTCATAATCCCTGTGATGAATCCAATTATCTATAGTCTGAGAAACAAGCAAATCAAGGACTCACTGGAAAAATTCCTAAAGAGAAATGTTTAGGTCTCATGTTAATATCTATTGTCTTTTTGACAAAATATTACAAATGAGTCCTGGCTTAATGTGGCTGTATTTTGTTCATGCTCTAAAGTATTTTCCAATTGCACCTGTTCTAGCATTTTAATGAAGCAACATGTAAATGCCTAGTTCTTTAAAATATTTCCATGTGTATATACAACCCTACAAAGACTTATAGTCATACATTATATTATGATAAAATAAATACAGCTGCATATCAGACTTCTTTGCATGTTCTTTGATGTGACTTTAGTGGCTGTAGAAAAATGGTCTTCTGAAAGGGACTTCAGTGTGATAGCTAATGTATCAGCTTAGAAAATATGGACAAAGTGTGCAACAGAGACTGAAGGAAGGGCCATCCAGAGATAGCCCCATCTGGGGATCCATCCCATATACAGTCAGCAAACCCAGACACTATTGTTGATGCCAAGAAGTGCTTGGGGACAGAAGCCTGGTATAGATGTCCCCCGAGAGGCTCTTCCAGTGTCTGACCAAAACAGATGCAGATGCTCGAAGCCAACCATCAGAAAGAACACAGGGACCCTTGTGGAAGAGGTAGGGGAAGGACTGAAGGAGCTGAAGGGGGTTGCAATCCCATAGGAAGAACAACAATATCAACCAACCAGAGCTCCCAGGTTTCTAAACCACCAACACACCACCAAACACATGGAGGGACCCATGGCTACAGCCATATATGTAGCAGAGAATGGCCTTGTCGGATATCAGTGAGAGAAGAGGCCCTTGGTCCTGTGAAGGCTTGATGCCTCAGTTTAGGGGAATGTGAAGGTGGGAAAGTGGGATTGGGTGGATGAGTGGGGGCATACTCTAATAGAAGCAGGAGAAGGGGATGGGATCAAGGGCTTCTAGGGGGGTGGAAATTGGAAAAGGGGATATAACATCTGAAACATAAATAAATAAAATATCCAACTAAAAAAACAAATTTTTCAGCTTAGAGACTTATATCACCTTTAGCTGTTTTGAAGTACAGTTTTGTGTTTTTATGACAGACAAAAGCATGTTGCATATGACTAGGAATGTGAAATATTAACAACATAGCAGAAATCATATTTGTTATTAATATTTTACTAGTTTGTTATCTTGGATATTTTTTTAAAGATTTATTCTTCTTTCTTTGTGTGTATTTGTATATATATGTTTTCTGTTTCTACTTTATAGGAGCTATTGACAAAATTATTTTACTCCTTATATAAGAAAGAAAAATCATTATAATTTAGGTATAAATCAACAACCACAATGTGTGATTAGTTATTGTCAATAGAAATCAGAGTAGCTTAGAAAGAGGGTGGCTCCATTGTAATATTTCCTCCATCTGATTGGCCTGTGAACATTTCTCTGGGGGTGTTTTCTTGGCAGATGTTTGATGAGGGAAGGCCCAGCTCATATGGGAAGTGCTACCCCTGGGTAGGTGGTTCAATTATTTAAGAAAATCAGAGGAGCTGCTGTGGAAATCTTGGCAGTAAGTAGTACCTCTATAATATCTTGGCTTCAGGAACTGCCTCTACTTCACTTGATGATGCACTTACTTCAGCTGTAAGTTGAAACAAACTCTTTCCTTCTTAAGATTCTTTTGGTCCATTTGCCTGAAAAATTCATGATGTCTTGGCTTTAAATAGCTGCATAGTATTCCATTGTATAGATGTACCACATTTTCTTTATTTATTCTTCAGTTGAGGGATATCTAGTTTGTTTCCAGTTTCTGGCTATTATTCATAAAGCTGCTATGAACTTAGTTTAACAAGTGTCTTTATGGGATATTGGAGAATGTTTGGGTATGAGTCCAGGAGTGGTATAACTAGATCTGAATGTAGAACTATTCCTAGTTTTCTGAGAAAATGACAATTGATTTTCAAAGTACTTGTACAAGTTTGCACTCCCACTAGCAAAGCAGAAGTGTTCACTTTGCTCCACATCCTTGCCAGCATCTACTATTTCTTGAGTTTTTTATCTTAGGCATTCTGATGGGTGTAAGACAGAACCTCATAGTTGTTTTTATTTGCATTTCCATGAGGAATAAGGATTTGAGCATTTCTTTAAGTGCTTCACGATCATCGTAAGTAAGGTAACCCTGTCCAAAAGGACATGCATAGTATGTACTCACTTATAAGTGGATATTAGCCATAAAATACAGGTATCATGTTACTCTCCACAGACCCAAAGAAAAACAAGATAGGAAGTCTAAGCAAGGAATCTTGAATCTCACTTAGAAGGGGGAATAAAATAGGCATAATAGCCAGATAAAGGGAGGTAACTGGGAGAGAAGGAGGATGGGGATTGGAATGGGGGATTCAGGAACAGGTATGGAGAAAGACAGAAGAGATGGCTAGGTGGCCATGAAAATGAATGGAAATCTGCAACTGATGGGGGTGAGGATGTCAGGGGGCATGTTCAGGATGAGACAGAGAACTGGGATAAAGGAAGCACCCAAGAATCAATGGGGATAATGTTTGCTGTGATTCACTACATTAGGGATATGGAATCTGAAGAGGCCACCTTTTGTAGAGAGATAGGAACCACAGTGGAGCAATAGAGACACCAACCCACCCACAAAGCTTTTAAGCCAATATTTGTCCTGTCTACAAGAAATACAGGCAAAAGGGATGGAGTAGAGACTGACAGAATGGCCAACCAATAACCAGCCTAACTTGAGACCCATCCCATGGGATAGGACCTAACATTAATGATACTCTGTTATGTTTGTAGACAGGAGCATGTTGTCCTTTGAGAAGATATACTGAGCAGCTTGCTCAGACAGATGCAGACACCCACTGCAGTGGATGGAGCATGGAGACTCAAGTGAAAGAACAGGAGGAAGGATTGCAGGCCTCAAGGGGATAGGAACTCCACAAGAAGACCAACAGAGTCAACTAACTTTGGACCCTTGGGGCTCTCAGAGTCTAAACCACTAAACAAAGAACATACACAGCCTGGACCTAGACCTCCCTGCACATATGTAGCAGATGTGAAGCTTGGGCTTCATGTGGTTCCCGAACAACTAGAATGGGGGCTTTCCTGAAAGCTGTTACCTGTATGTGGGATATGTTCTAATAGTTGGACTGCCTTATCTGGCCTCAGTAGGAGAGGAAGTGCTTAGTCTCTCAGAAACTTGAAATGCTAGGGTAAGGGTAATACGCAGAGGGGCTCCACCTGCTCAGAGGAGAAGAGAAGGGATTGGGAAAAAGATTGTGGGAGGGGGGTGACCAGGAGGGGCACAATAAATGGGATGTAAAGTGAATACATACAAAAAATTAAATAATAAAGAAGTATCTTTTGCTCGTGGATTCTTTCTAAGCAACAGAGAACCATGTAAGACACACAGGGATTAATAATAAGTTTGTGTTGCTTCCTAGCTATAGCAGAGTGATGTTGACTTTTTTCAGGAATATGTCAAGAGCTCTTTAAAGGTTATCACTGATTTATTTCATTGGCTTGTTGAGTCTTTAAAAACAGGCTTTAAAATTTAGTGGGAATTAAAAGTAATCTACACAGCTTCTGAAAACACAAGTTAACTTGTTATATCTTGATAGTTTCTAACTCAGTAATGTTAGTAAAATTGATTGTGATCATATAATGTATAGCAGAGACTGAAGGAAAAGTCATCCAGAGACTGTCCCACCTGGGGATTTATGCCATATACAGTTACCAAACCCAGACACTATTTTTGATGCCAAGAAGTGCGTGCTAACAGGAGCTTGATATGGCTGTCTCCTGAGAGGCCCTGCTAAAGCCTTTCATACAGAGGCAGATGTTAGCAGCCAATCATTGAACTGAGCACAGGGTCCCCAGTTGAGAAGTTAGAAAAAAGACTGAAGAAGTTGAAGGGGTTTGCAACCCGACAGAAAAAACAATATCAACCAACCAGGCCCCCCAGAGCTCCCAGGGACTAAACCATAAACCAAGGAGTACACATAGCTCCAGTTGCATATGTAACAGAGGATGGCCTTGTCAAGCATTAATGGGAGGAGACATCGTTGGTCCTATGAAGGCTCAATAAAGGCCCCAGTGTAGGGGAATTGAGGGCTGGGAGATGGGAGTAGTTGGATGAGTGAGGAATAACCTCATAGAAGCAGGGACAGGGAGGATGGGATAGAGAGTTTCCAGGAGGAGGGGAAACATGGAAAGGGGATAACACTTAAAATGTAAATAAAGAATATAGCCAATAAAAAAAGAAAGAAAATTGCTGTTCTAAAATAATGTTATGTAAAAATTCTATATAAAGTATCTCAAGATAAGTCAAACTGAACTGCTACACATTTAACATTAATTATTTAAATGTGAATAAGGGAATAGTAAGATTTATACCATCTGTTTCCTCTCCCCATACTAGTAAGATAGATGAAACTTTCAATATAGAATCTATTTTAAAGGCTGAAGTGCAAAGGGCATTTGTTAATTTTCTCTATGGATCTGGTATTGACAGATAATAGTGTGAGGGCTTATATTAATTACAAAAACATTATTTAGCAAGATAAGTCCATTTTGGATAATAGTTCTCAAAGTTCATGTATAAGAAATCTCTTTGCTTGAAAAATATTATTTTTATTTCTTTGATAATGTTCATTTTATGTGAAATTTATTTGAAGACAGTAACTTGCAATTGTGTAATGCTATTTCTTTTCTTTATCAAGAAATATTTTATCAAATATGAAGTGAATGCTATATTAATTATGATTATAAGGACAGAAATTCCATATTCGCTCTCTACTTCCTAGCTAAAAATGCAATTCCATGCTTAGTCTAATATTAGTATAATAATCAATGGTTTTACTGATTCTGAATCTGAAGGCCTGGAATTCATGTGAACCTGTATAATGAATATCAATGATTGAGATTTCTAAAAAATAAACTCAACTTTTCTCTAAGTTTAATTTTACTGAGGACTTAAGTTAACATAATGATCCTCTCACATATTTGGAGAAAATCAAATAACTTATTTATTCCACCAATCCAAATAGTTAACACCCACAAAGATGAAATCCCCTGACAGATACATCTAGAAATTATGTTTTATTAGATACCCTAGGTACCAGTTAAGTGGACACAGAAAATTATCTGTTTTTCCTACCATGCTGCTACTATCTGAGGACTCCATCTTTTGGTGCAGACTTCATTCTCATAGCTCTTTGCTACAGACCCTCTCAGCTTTTCTTCATAGACCATTTGCATTCTTTTACACCTTCAACTGACTTAAGAAATACTATCTTCCAGGGGCAACATAGCCATCACACTTGCCTAGGACACCCACCCAACGAAGACAAGACCAGATATTAATACTAAGAAATCCCCAAAACATAATATTATATGCTTATGTCTAAGGACAAAAACACAAATATGAACATATAAGACAATATACCTCCACCAGAACCCAGAAACCCTACTACATAAGTTATGAGAAATACAGTAAAGCTGAAGTACAGGATATGAATTTCAAAATTATGACTATGAATATGTTTAAGAACCTTGGTGACATTATGAATAAATCACTTAATGAAGACTATGAAGACACAAAGAAGCATGTGAATGTGAATGATATAATGATAAGGGTTCAAGATATGAAAGTACTAGTAGACTCACACACACACACACAAAAAAAACTTAAATAAAACTGGAAATGAAAAATTTAGGAAGTCAAACAAAAACTTCAGAAGTATGCCTCACCAACCATTACTAGAGGTTGAGTAGAAAATCTCAGGTGGTGAAGAAAAGTTAGAAAGAAGATCTGGACACTTCAGTCAAAGAAAATGTTGAAACAACAACAACAACAACCAGACACAAAACTTTCAGGAAATCAGGTATATCATGAAAGACCAAATTTACAAACAAGAATTGGCATAGAGAAAGTCTACAAGTAAAAGGCACAGAAAATATTAACAAAATCATAAAAGAAAATATTTTCTAATTTGAAGAAGGAAGTGTCTATCAAAGTAAAAGAAGTAGAACATCAAATAGACAGGACCAGAAAAGAATTTTCTATGACACACAACAACCAACACACTAAATGTACAGAATAAATAAAGGATATTAAAAGCTGCATGGATAAAAGACTAAGTCACATATAAAGGCAGGCCTATTAGAATAATACTTAACTTTTCAATGGAGGGGATAAATGCCAGGAGGGGATGTATGGATGTTTTATAAACACCAAGAGATCATGGTTGCCCATCTAGACTACCATACCCAGTAAAACTATCAATAGCAACCCACAGAAGAAGTAAAATTTTCATGATAAAATAAAATTTATGCAATCCCTAGCTTCTAACTCAGTTCGTCTGAATGTACTAGAAGAAAAATGACTTACTTCTTAAGTTGGAAGAGGGTAGCCACACACAAGAAGACATAATCTCAAATCAAAGAGGGGGGAAGATCCATATTATAAAAAGGTAGTAGTAATCAGTAAACAGTGCACATTAGTGGTATCAACCAACTGCCCAATAAAATGACACAAACAGATTAGGTTAGGAAAAATATTCATATTTCAACTGCTTTCAAGAAACACACCTTACCGTAATGAACCATTACTTAAGGGTAAAAAAGGATAGAAAAAGTATTTTAAGCAAATGGGCCCAAGAAGCAAGCAGGCATAATAATTTTAATATCTGATTAAATAGAGCTTAAACAGAAACTAGCCAGAAAGGTATAGGAAAGGACATCACCTACTCATCAAAAAAAACCTTGCTGTAAGGATATTGCAATCCTAAACATGAAACAATGTATGTTCTCCTCAGTGGGTCATGAAGCTTTATCTAACACTGACTACAAATTTGAACACAAGGCAAGTATCAACAGATAGAAGAAAATTGAAACCCTATTTGAATCTGTCTTGTATCTTATCTGACCAACACATATTAAATTTACATATAAATAACAACAACAACAACAACAAAAACCCATGCAAACTTGTGGAAACCTTATTCACTATTGAATGAAAAATGGATCAAGGAAGAAATCAAGAGGGGTATTAAAAAAGATTTTTTTAAAATAATTGAATGAAAATGAAAACACAACATACCCAAACCTATGGGGCATAATCAATGTGGTTGTGATCATTTGAATAGGTTTACAATAGAGTAAACCTCTGAAACTATAAGCAAATCCTAATTAAATGTTTTCCTTTATAAGAGTTGCTGTGGTCATGGTGTCTCTTCACAGCAATAGAAAGCCTAGCTAAGATAGTGGTTTTTAAGAGGTAAGTTTATAGCACTAAGTGCTTACATAAAATAAAGGATCATTCTCAGATTAGTAACACAAGGAAAGAGGATGGGGGCAGGTATAGTGGGCCTAGGATAGATACTGGAGAAGGATATGGCGTGTGTGGCTAGATGTAGCTGTTGAATACAGAGAAGTGACCTGTTTGTCATAGCAGATATACTGGGTCAAGTCTAGACACTGGAGAAGATTTGAGATTTATGGCTGGATGAAGAGGTGGGATATAGCGAAGAAGAAATCTGTGAGTTGAGGTATGTAGGGCAGGTCTATGCCAGAACCTATGGTTAGCAGGGGGGATGGGCAAACTACGTTGGGCCACTGGATATGGGATCCAGGATAGATTTGTGGGCTGGCATGGAAAAGGACAAAAGGAAGAATCACTCTTACTGTCCTGGGCTCTTGAGAAGGTAGTGGAAGGTCTCTGAAATTTCAATAGTTAATATTCAAGACTCTTAGAGCATTAGAAATTTATAGTATTAAAGTGTGTGATACCCAGTGGGACCAATTTGGACATTTCATTGGGGTCCAAATCATGGTGCCCAGTAGAGCAGCCTTACTTTCTTCTCCAGAGAACAGTTAAGCCAAATGGGATTTTTCATTCTCAAATACATCCTCTTCTATGAAAAGCTTGAAAGGGTACAATTTGGTTCTTGTGTTGAATGGCAGAGTTTATGTAAGCAAAATATTACATTTGTGCCTGGGTAATTAAACTTCAGAAATGCCTCACTGAAAAGATTTGCTACAAACATTACTGTCTTCCTGTGATTTTGTATTCTTTTCTGACTTAGAGAGGCCAATACATTTTAAAGATCTCAGTGGATTCTTTCAAGATATATGTAAGTGAGAAATGAGTTCTATAATATTCATCATGCTTTTCCTAGATATTCAAGAATACTTTTTATTCCATTGTAATTTATTTGGATTTGGATTCCTACAGCTAGATATAAATGAAGACAATAACAAAGAATTACTGGCATATTTTAACATTATTACTAAATATAAATAATCAAAATAGCTTGAATTGTTGTTCTCTTTAATGGTGTTTTTTTTTTTAAATGTTTTAATTTTTAGCATAATGACTTTTAAGTTCTCATGAAGCTAGAATTTAATTGATTTCTCCATGGTCTGTGACTTAAGTATGTGATTTATGCAAAAACAGGATCTTGTTATCAGGTTCTGGAGGATAGCCAAGAGTAAAAGGCATGGGCTGTGATGCTTGGTGGAGGTGAGATGGGAGGGTAGTCTATGTGACCTTACTGACAAACAAGGAAAAGAGGGAACCCTTTCACAGTACTGCAGTTTTTATTTGCTAGCATAAGGTGTTTTGTTACAGTTTTATGCTTTCTTTAATGCAGAGTAACTACATTAAATTTCCTTTTCTATATATGTGTATGCATGTGTGTATGTATATATGTATGTATGTATTCATTTTTGTTTATCTTTCCCAGGCTTCTCCTCACCATAGTATCCTCTCGTTGTAGTCTCACTCATTTATTCTTAGTTGAAAAGCACTTTATAGCCTTGACAAATTTATGGTTGACAAATGCCAACTGTCCTCCACATTTCTTAAGACTATTTTCAGCATTGCTTTACTCTATTTTTTCTTATTTTCCCTTATTTCTTCTATTTTCCAACATTGGCTCTATCATGTGCAGAAAACTTTTCACCAATGCCATTAAAAATTCTTACACGTCAAGATGCAGGGATCCATAGTTTATTGTAATTTATCTTTTAACTCCTATTGCCTTCTCTTTCTTACAGATTAAAACCTTAACTGTCCATTATAATGTTCTGCCCAGGGTATATTTGTATATTTTCACTGGAGTAACATAGGCTCTTTATTACACAAGAAATATTTCATAGGAAATTGTATTGGTTCTAATATGGAAATTCTCATGGGGAGTGGAGTAAATAACTGAACAAGAGGGAAGGGACCTGGTCAAGGTTATTCTTAAGCGTTGGTAGACCAATTCTCCTGTTGATGATAAAAATAGCAGACTAATACATCTAATTTATCAAACTCAAGTTTAAAAGACTCAATACAAAGTCCACAGGTAGTTTATTTTTCTTTTTCATTGAACATATTGTTAGCATACCATACCTCACTGCTTAGTAGTAGGTCTGTATTGTAAATATTTTATTATTTACCATTCTTCTGTCTAATTACCATGAGTGTCCTATGACATATATGTTTGATTTCCCACAACTTAAAGCCATTGGGGATGTTTTTTAAAGGTAGACTCTTAGGCTCTGTTTATACTAATGTATCAATTTCTAAATTACATTTCACACAAATGATCCCAGAAAATCCTGATATATACTCTGCTTGAGTGTCTCTGAATACAGTGCAGCTTTCTACTACTATTGCTTCAAGTTTTCCCTCTCAGAAACTTGTTTTGTTCTACTACTGTGTAATTACTTTAGAACTAATTTTGAAGCATTTTGTCAGTCACTATTTATTCTTAATATCCATCTGCAAGGTAGTTACTATAATTCCAGTTGGTTGAGACTATTCATTTCTGTCTATGTTTTAATGCAGGCACATAAAACATCTTTTCTCTAGACTCATAATATACAATTAGATATAAAATTTGTACCCAGACAAATAAGATTAGTACAAATTTTGTAAATATTGGAAGATGTTTTATTTTCCACAAATTTGCTGGTATATTCACATTTAGAATTTGGATCCTGAACTTACATCATTTACCAATCTCAAGGATAGTTTCCATCGATTACCATAACACTCAATAAAATAAAATGACATTCTTATAGTGATATGGCTGGATTTAAATTATACTATTGAGAAATAACAGAATAAAAGATGGGTGACTTTCACTGCCTTTCATTTCAGGGACATGAGTAAGGACATGGGAATAGAGAATACAACACTACTGACAGAATTTGTTCTCACAGGACTCAGTCATCTGCCACAGTGGAAAATCCCCCTATTCTTGCTGTTCTTAGTCATCTATTTCATCACCATTGTGGGTAACCTTGGTCTGATCACTCTCATCTGGAGTGACCCTCACCTTCACATTCCTATGTACTTATTTCTTGGGAGTTTAGCTTTTGTGGATACTTGCCTATCATCCACAGTGACACCAAAGATGCTACTAGACTTTTTTGCCAAGAGTAAATTGATATCTTTCTCTGAATGCATGATACAGTTTTTTTCATTTGGAATCAGTGCAACCACAGAATGTTTTCTCTTGGCAGCTATGGCCTATGATCGCTATGTAGCCATATGCAAACCTTTACTCTACCCTGTGATCATGACAAATAGACTCTGTGTACGTCTTTTAACATTGTCCTTTGTAGGTGGATTTATTCATGTTTTGATTCATGAAAGTTTTTTATTCAGACTAACTTTCTGCAATTCTAACATAATACACCACTTTTATTGTGATGTTATGCCATTGTTAAAGATTTCCTGTAATGACCCTTCTCTCAATTACCTGATGCTTTTTATTTTCTCTGGCTCAATTCAGGTATTCAGTATTTTGACTATTCTTATCTCTTATACACTTGTTCTGTTTTCAATCCTAAAGCAGAAATCTATCAAAAGCATAAAGAAAGCCTTTTCCACCTGTGGAGCTCACCTCCTCTCTGTTTCTTTGTACTATGGCTCTCTTCTCTTCATGTATGTGCGTCCTGCATCTCCACAAGTAGATGATCAAGATATGATGGACTCTCTATTTTACACTGTTATAATTCCTGTACTGAATCCAATTATCTACAGTTTGAGAAATAAGCAAGTAAAAAATTCACTGGAAAAGTTCTTAAAGAGAAACACTTAGGTATAATATTATTATCAGTTATTATTAAAACAACAAATCAGTTGTTATTAAAACATAAAATCATGTGACTACATGTAGCTAAATTTTGTGTACTTGCTGAAATATTTGCATTGACCTCCCCTAGAATGTTTTTGTTGCTAGCTTGTGTGTATGTGAATGTATGGAGTATGTGTATATGTATCCTTATGTACATATTTACATTTGACCATGCACACATATGGAAAGGCTAAAGGAATTTACCAGATGTCCTGCTCTATCACCTTATTTTCTTGAAAAAGACTTTTCTCCAGAGATAAGTACACCTTCTTCTAGCCCCAGTAATCCTCCTTTCTATATCCTCAACGCCAATGATTCTATAGGCATATGTGGGGCCATGATCTTATCAACAGTGAAATCTGAAGTCTTTTTCTACTGGCATTTATATGCTGTGATGCTGGAGATGGAAACAGTTATTCATCTTGTGCTGCAAATGCTCTGACTTTCTGAACATATCCCTGTTCTGAAGAGCTGGCATTTAAATGAACTATTGTCTATATATCCATTTCCTTAAAATATTTAAAATAAATTTTAAATTATATCATGGTGGTTTGAATATGCTTGCCCCGTAGGAAGTGATAGTATTAGGAGGTGTTTCCTGTTGGAAGAAGTATGTCACTGTGTTGGAAGGCTTTGAGAGCTTCTAGTGATCAAGCTCTGCCCAATGAGGAAGAGTCAGTCTCCTTCTGGCTGCCTTCAGATCAAGATGTAGAACTTTAAACTTCTTCTCTAGTAGCACATCTGCTGGCATACTGCCATATTTCTCACCATGATGATTATGGACTGAATCTCTGAAACTGAAAGCTAGCCCCAATTAAATATTTGCATTAAAAAGAGTTGCCTTAGTCATGGTGTCTCTTCACAGCAATAAAAAGTACTAGGGACTGAGGTATTGCTATGATAGACTTGACCATGTTTTTGTTTGAAGGAATGTGGATTTGAGGTCTTTGAATTTGCAAAGCCAATGAATGCTTTAAGTGGGATTTAATGGACCATCCTATTAGGAATATGGAAGACACTAGTACTGTGGGTGATTTTGAATTTTGGAGATCATTCTTCTGATGTTTTGGTGAAAAACATTGCTTCTTTTTGCTCTTGTCTGAAGAGTATGCCTAAGGCTAAGGTGAAGAAATTTAAATTAATTGCATTGATGAAGGAAGTCTCAAAAAACCTTGGCATAGATTTGTCCTCTGGTTTATTCTCTTGAATAATGTTTTAATCAAGCATATCAAGCTTAGTACAGAAAAATACAAAATGTATTCAAATTGTAAAATGGTTCAAACAGTAAAAGGCCACCAGGGGGAACAAAAGAGCTAAATCCTATCTTCAAGAACATTAAATGGAATTAAGGGACAAGATTGCACCCAGCTAAGTTTATTGTTTATGTGTTTGCAGTTGAACAAGGGATAATTATATCATCTTAGGAATTATTACTTGGTTATTGTTTTCATTTGGAATTTAAATCTGAAATGAACTATAATCCAGGAATGTGGAACACACCTGTGATCCAGAATTTGAGGTTGGAAGACACAGGCTTTTAATTCAGATCTTGACATGGGATGAGACACACTTTTGATGCAGATCTTGAGGCATAGTTCACATGAAAACTTTAGCTCTATGCATGGTGGTACATGCCTTTAATCCCATGAGACAGAAACAAGCAAATCTCTGAGTTCAAGACTAACCTAGGACAGTGCAAATTCCAAGTAGAAAAAAAGTTTAGGTGCAGATATCATGGTACATGTCTTTAATCCCAGAATTCAGGAGATAGAAGCATGCAAGTCTCTGGGTTCAAATTCAGTCTACAGAGAAAGTTCCATGACAGCCTAGCTTAGGTGGTAAAGAAGTTGGGAAACAAAAAGCTGATGATAATGTAATAAAACAAAGGGACCATGTTCTAACTCCAAGCAGCAGCAGAACTTGGCAGCTTTGGTCATGTAGTTCTGGATTTAGAGTCAAGGATACAAGCAGTTACTGGGACAGTTGATGCTGGGTAGCTGGAGCTAAGAAATTTGTGGTGGTTAGGAAGAGACCATCATCAGTGAAATCTTCTGGTAAGTGTTTTCTGAGAGCACAAAGAAGTTGTGTTTCAGAGATACCCAAGATTGTACCTCATGCTGCAGCTGGACTTGGTAAAGTGTAAGAATCATCCAGGTGGTATCGATTTTGGAGGCATAAAGTGGTCATACAGATTAGCTGAGGCTTGGCACTGTGATATGCCAGGAGAAGCCATTGGTAAAGATATAGCCTTAGTTGATGGCCCAGGACTGAAGGGCTCATGCAAAGAAGCTGAGAAGGCTTGACATCATGAAGAGAGCCTGTGAAAGACTACGGGTGCAGCCTAGTTGTAGTATAAAACACCACTATATTGGAGATGCCAATACCATAGAATGACCACCAAGAACAGTAGCAGCAGCGGAATGGAGTCAATCAGTGAGTAGAGTGCTACAGAGGGCAGAGCAGAATATAACCCAAGCCCTTTGGAGGATCCCAGAACATCATTCTCAGACATTAGAACAAGAAGCTGTAATGCTTACGTTGCCTTGGAGACCCTAAGATTTTAAAGATGCCAGATGATCTGCCTGCCAAGAAAAGCTGCTGACAAGGGAATGGAAAAAGCCTAAGAGGAAGAAGTTTGTTTCAGTTAGTAAAGATGACAGGAGTTGGAGATCTGAAAAATACTTTGAGATCAGACATGAAAATACTGAGTTTGAAGTTTGCCCAGCTGGGTTTTGGTCTTGCTTTGGTCCAATATTTCCTCACTATGAAGTTTGGAGATGGTAATGTATAATCCTATGATATTGGCAGTATGTGGTCTGCTTTTTTTATTTTGATATTAATTGGGATTTTGATGTAGTTGGGATTATATTTAAGTGATTGGATGAATCTCAGAAGAGACTTTGAACTCGAACTTGGACTTTCATTTTAAATTAATTTGTTTATTTTACACCCCATATTTTATTCCTCACTGTCCACCTTTCTACTGCTCTACATCCCATACCTCCTCCCCAGTCTCCACATGGATATTTCTACTCCCCACCTCATCTGACCTCTAAACTCCCTGGAGCCTCCAGTCTCTTGAGGGTTAGGTGCATCATCTTTGATTGAACACAGACTTGGCAGTCCTCTACTATATGTGTGTTGGGGGCCTCATATCAGCTGGTATGTGCTGCCTCTTTGATAATCTAGTGTTTGAGAGATCTCGGGGCTCCAGATTAATTGAGACTGCTGGTCCTCCTACAGGGTCTCCCATCTCCACAGCTTCTCTCAGTTTTTCCCTAATTCTACAACAGGGGTTAGCTTCTTCTGTCCATTGGTTTGGTGCAACTATCTGACTCTGACACTTTCAGCTGCTTGTTGGGTCTTCCAGAGTGTGGTCATGCTAGGTTCCTTTATGTGAGTGCTCCAGGCCTTGAGCTGGATCCCAGTTTGGGCCCGTTGCTGGACCTTCTTTTCCTTAGGTTCTTCTCCATTTCCATCCCTGTAATTCTTTCTGACAGGAACAATTATGGGTCAGAGTTGTGACTGTGGGATGCCCCCTTCCTCATTTGATGCCCTGTCTTCCTGTTGGAGGTGGGCTCTATAAGTTCCCTCTCCCTACTATTGGGCATTTCATCTAAGGTCCCTTGGAGTCCTGAGAGTCTCTCACCTCTCAGATCTCTGGTGCATTTTCGAGGGTCCCTCCAACCTTACTTGACTATTTTATTTATTTACATTTCAAATGTCGTCCCCTTTCCCGGTGGTGTCCCCTCTACAAATCTCCCATCCCATCTCCCTTCCCCTTTGCCTCTATGTGTATGTTTCTCCACCAACCCACCAACTCCTGCCTCACCAATCTAGCATTTCCCTATGCTGTGGCATCTAGTCTCCACAGGACCAAGGGCCTTACCTCCCACTGATGCCAGACAAGACAATCCTCTGCTACATATGTAGCTGGAGCCATGAATCCTTCCATGTATACTCTTTGGTTGGTGCTTTAGTTCCTGGGAGCTCTGGGGAATCCCGTTAGTCGATATTACTGTTCTTCCTATGGGGTTGCAATCCAGCCTTCAGCTCCTTCATTCTTTCTCCTAACTCTTCCATTGGGGTCCCTAGAACCAGTCCAATGGGTCAGATGCTGGAAGAACTTCTCAGGAGACAGGTATACAAGGCTCCAGTCAACAAGTACTTCTTGGCATCAACATTAGTGTCAGAGTTTGGTGTCTGAAGATGAAATGGACCCCTAAGTGGGGTGGTCTCTAGACGGCCTTTTTCAGTCTGTAATCCATTTTTCGTCCATGCGTTTCCTTTAGACAGGAACAATTCTGGGTTAAACATTTTGAGATATGTGCATAACCCCATCCCTCAACTGGGGGCCATGCCTATATACTGGAGGTGGTCTCTACAGGTTCTCCCTCCCCCTTGTTGGGTATTTCAGCAAATGTCACCTCCATTAGGTCCTAGGAACCTCTTGCTTCTCTGGAATCTGGGACTTTATAGTGGCTACCCCCAGATCCCCCCCACTGCTATATATTTTTATTCATTTTCCTGACCCTCTGTACTTCTCTCCTGTCTCTTCCCATACCTGCACCCCATTTCCCTTCTCCTTCCTCTCTCCCTCCCAGGTATCTTCTACCCTCTACCTCCTGTGATTATTTTTTTTCTCCCTCCTAAGTAGGACTGAAACATCCATACTTTGATATTCCTTCTTCTTAAGCTTCAAATAGTCTGTGAGTTGTATTGTGTCTGAGTTACCTCACTCAGGATGATATTTTCTAGTTTGCAGGTAGTGTGTGAACTTGGACTTTAGCTTTGTTGAGAATGTTATAAACTATGAGACTTTTGAAGTTGGACTAAATGTATTTTGCATTATACTATGGCTTGATATGGTCCCCATAGACTCTTGTGTTTGAACAAGCCTATGGCAGATAGGAACTGGAATATGGTGGTTTGCATATGCTTGGCTCATGGGATGTCCTATTATTAAGATATGTGGCTTTGTCACTGTAGGCTGAGCTTTGAGGGCTCCTAGTGCTCAAGCCCTGCCCATTGAGGAAACATCAGTCTCCTTCTGGCTGCCTTCAGATCAAGATGCAGTACTCTCAGCTCCTTCTTTAATACCTGCCTAAATGCTGCCATGTTTCTTGCCATGATGATAATGGACTGAACCTTTGAAACTGTTGTCAAACTCTGCCCAGTGAGAAAGAGTCAGTCTCCTTCTAGGTACCTTCAGATCAAGATGTAGAACTCTCAGCTACCTCTTTAACACCATCTCTACCTACATGCTGCCATGCTTCTTGCCATGATGATAATGGACTGAACATCTGAAACTGTTAGCCAGCTCCAGTTAAAGAGTTGCCTTGGTCATGGTGTCTCCTCATAGCTAGAAAACCTTAATTAATATACATTTAAAGACTTTTAATAAAATGTTCTAGTATAATAAAATAAAAATAGTAGAAATCAAATGAAAACAATTTAATAGGCTCGTATGTTACGCCTTATGAGATTATACATACATTAGCTGTTGTAGTAGTGTAATACCTGTAAAAAAAGACATTAATATGATATAATTGACAGCATAGAGACAGCATATTTACATTTTGTGCTGAGGATGTGCTATGTTCCTGTAAAGAAATGCAAACTTAGAGAATATTACTAGAAATTTGATAGAATCTTTTATTAAGTTTTATTGGGAAATTATGACTTCTACCTCTTATAGCAGTTCAGCTTGCAGTTCCCCAAATTTCCCTTTACCCTCTTTCCATCTTCTTCATTTACCTTTTTTCCCTCCTAAAGTTATCTTTCATTGTGGGGAGCAGTGGAGCTGAAGAGGCATTCGCCATGGCAAGATGGTGCCTACTTCCGCTGTCAACTCCTAGTAAACAACTGTTTGTGCATGTGCATAGAGAACTGTTTGCACTTGTGCATAAAGTGAAAAGACGCCGAGTCATGGCCCATTCTGGGGTGTTACGTAGGGTAATGAGTGAACAGCCAAGCATGGGCAGACACGCCACACTGTGGGCAGACACGCTGCACTGTGGTGTATATAAGCAGTGCGGATTATTGGCTCGACCCTTTTTTCCCTACGGAGGAGACAATAAAAGGTTGCTGCAGAAGGAACCTAGTGTCCGCGTGTCTTCTTGCTGGCTAGACAACTGGGTGGGCAACAGCTGGTGCCGAAAACCCGGGGCGCTGGGAGAGCCTTACAACAGCTGGTAGGTTTCAGAACTGCAGGACAAGATAAGCTCTGAGAGGCATACTGCTTGATTTTAATTCCTCCGACCCTTTCTCAGGGTTAGAGAGCGCGGCCAAAGCCATGGTAATTGTGCTAATGGTGCTTGTCATACATTCTTGCCTGGAGGATGAGAAATGCCCCGCCTCTGTGGCGTGGGGCGGCGGGGGGGGGGGGCACTTGAGGAGTTACAAGATAGCATGTCAGAAACAGAGGGGAGAGTAGAAGCTAGCCAGAATAAAAGGGAGAGAAAAGATGGGAGAATGGAGGCTAGCCAGGAGAAAAGGGAGAGAAAGAAGAGAAAAAAGGATATACCCAATAGTACAGGCCCTTCCGCTCGACCTGCGAAAGCGAGAGATAAGGGAAAGTACGCCCTGGGAATAGAAAAGTAGAGAAAGAGATGGAGCTTCGAGATGGAAGCCCCTCGAGCCTAATGGCTCTGAGGAATTGAGCCCCTCCGAAGAGGAGGACTTGGAGAGAGAAGCAGCTCACTATAAGGAAGAG
>NW_022196894.1:56617717-56618081 GCF_008632895.1 Mastomys coucha | reverse complement strand
GGGGAGAGATGTTTTGCAAGACTTGGGACTTACATTGACCAATGAGTATTCTCAACAAGCTAAGGATACTATGAAAAGGATGGGATATAGAGAAGGAAAGGGTCTTGGCAGGAGGGAGCAAGGAAGATTGAGCCAATCTCACAAGAGGGCAATCTGGGAAGACAGGGCCTGGGTTTTCCCTAGCGGCCATTGAGGGTTCAATGCCCATACCCTGGCTTATGGAGGAGGCCGTGTGGGTTCCTCAATGGCCCCTATCCTCTGAAAAGCTGAAAGCTGCCTCAAGGCTGATTGCGGAACAGCTGCAGCTAGGTCATTTAGAATCATCCACCTCGCCCTGGAACACACCCATTTTTGTTATAAAAAA
>NW_022196894.1:56590007-56616774 GCF_008632895.1 Mastomys coucha | reverse complement strand
CTCCAGGGTACCCAGAGACGGGCAACCTTCCCCAAACGCAGACCAACCTAAGACACGGAGCACTCAGGTGGTGGTGGTGGGTAATCCTATGACAGGTAAGGTTGCAGGTTTGATGCGGAATGACCTAAGACAGGGGCCCTGGCAGAGCAAAAGCACTCTCTGACTTGCTATATTTGGCCTCCCCTTTTAACTAAAACAAAAGGGGGAGATGTGGGGAGCGGTGGAGCTGAAGAGGCATTCGCCATGGCAAGATGGCGCCTACTTCCGCTGTCAACTCCTAGTAAACAACTGTTTGCGCATGTGTGTAAAGTGAAAAGACGCCGAGTCACGGCCCATTCTGGGGTGTTACGTAGTGTAATGAGCGAACAGCCAATCATGGGCAGACACGCCTCGCTGTGGGCAGACACGCCGCACTGTGGTGTATATAAGCAGTGTGGATTATTGGCTCGACCCTTTTTTCCCTACAGAGGAGACAATAAAACGTTGCTGCAGAAGGAACCTAGTGTCCGCGTGTCTTCTTGCTGGCAAGACGACTGCGCGGGCAACATTTCATATTTCAATTTCCTAATAAGATTGTAAAGCTTGCTTTTTCTCCTTTCCCTGTCTGCTCCAAAATACAACCAGGCATTATAAACATTCACAATATCTTGCAACTATTTGATCTTACGTAAGATGCATTTAAAGCATGTTTTCCTCAACTATACACTTGATACCCAAACCATGAAAAGACTCAACAAAAAGGCAAATTAAAGACATATTACCTTTATGATCATACATGCAAAATTCAATAAAAACACTTGGAAACTGACTTTAAACTATCACTTTACTATGGAATATCTTGCCTTCTCCATCTATGGTGCTTGAAAGTTTTGCTGGGTATAGTCTAGACTGGCATCTGGGGCCACTTAGAGTTTACAAGACATCTGTCTGGGCCTTTTTGGCTTCTAGAGTCTCTGTTGAGAAGTCAGATGTAATTCTAATAGGTCTGCCTTTACATGTTGTTGGTATTTTTTCCTTGGGGCTTTTAATATTCTTTCTTTGTTTGATTACTATATGGCAAAGAGACTTTCTTTTCTGATCCAGTCATGTTCAGTATGCTTTTTGTATCTATTTTATAGGCATCTCCTTTAAGTTAGGACATTTTTCTACATTATTTTGCTGAAAATATTTTCTGGGATTTGATCTGGCATTCTTCTTCATCTATTCTTATTATTATTACATTTGGTCTTTCATATTGTCCCATATTCTGGGATATTTTGGGTCAGAATTCTTTTAGATTTAAATTTTTGACTTATGCTTACATTTCTTCTATTACATCTTCAATGCGCTAGATTCTTTCTTTTATCTCTTATATTTTGTTGATGAAGCTTGCCTCTATAGTTCCTGTTCATATTCCTAATTTTTTATTTCCATAATTCCATCAATTTGTGTTTTCTTTATTGCTTTATCTCCATTTTCAGCCCTTGAATAGATTTACTCGTTTCCTTCAACTGTTTCTTTTTTCTTGGCTTTCTTTGAGGATTTATTCATTCCCTCCAATTGTTTGCTTGTGTTTTCCTGACTTTCTCAAAAGGATTTATCAGTTCTTTTTAAGTATCTCTCTCATCTTCACATAGTTGGTTTTAAGGTACTTTAGCATGTTATGATATTCAGGTCCTGCTGTGGTAAGATAGCTGTAACCTGCTGGAGAAATATTGCCCTGGTTGTTATTGATCATTCTTACGCTGGCATCTAGGTATCTGGGTTTGGGGTAATTATAGTTCTGATTTCTGAATTTGTCTTGGCTAGCTGTTTTGTTCCTTGCTTTCTGTTTCATCTTTGGATTTTTAGAGTGTGTTATGTGTGTTGCCAGCTTTACTAGCCTACACAATAGATGTGTTCCCAGAAATGTTTGTTGGTGTTGAAGGTTTGGGCAAGGGCAGGCCAGGGAGAGATGGTTTGTTGCAGTGCCTTGGGTGACGTGTTGAATTGGGTTAGGAGAAACAGAGAAGGGAGAAGGTCCATGAGCAGCAGATTACCTAGTATCTGGCAGGTATACATGTCCTTTTCTGAATGAGTTATCTCACTCAGGATAATATTTTCTAAGTTCCATCCATTTGCCTGCAAAACCCAGGATGTCCTGAATTATATTCATTTCATTCAACCATGTATTTTCATTTTCTTAGATATCATTCAAATATTTACTGTCATGTTCTTGGAGTGCAGTGAATATTTGTTTGTGTATTCTTTAAATTCCCTGTATTCTTTGATGACATTTACATATGTCCAGTGTTAATCTAGGTAGTTCTCAGTAGAGAACATTTCTATAGGATGTTCAATAGGAACAATAATATGGGGGCTATTCATGTTGGTTTTGTTCTTGCAACTTGACATAGGTTGTAGACATCTTCCTTTGTTTCTGATCTGATGTGATAGTTTCAACTTATTTACATTGGGCCAGTAAATGAGATGCATGAACTAAACAAGACAAGATAAAACTGGCAGATGAAGTGTTAAGCTGGATAAGGAAAAGCTGTCTCCCAAACCATGGGACTGGAGCCAGGTGTGTGGATGCAAATATAGAAAAGTACAAGGATATATCATAATTTTTAACAAAATTGGAATGTGGCTATTGGGATAATATAGAAGAGGGTGTACAACTGTTGGCCTTAAGTGTTTATCACTTGCTTACTTACCTACTTACTCTCTTATTACCTGTGCTGTGTGCATGTGAGTACATGTGCATATTATAGTTGATGGATTTGGATGTTGCAAGAGACCTGTCGTCATCTTTTCTCCTCTTTCACCATGTGTGTATACCTTCTGAATCACATTTAAGTCACTTAACTTTGTGGTAGGCACCTTTACCAAATAAACAACTTTAGTGCCCTAAATGTGAATGTTTTCATACACAGATTGCTTGATTGCTTATTTGTTTGTTTTTAAATAAGGACATAAAGTGTAGGCTGGAAAATAATAAAAATATCACTTGAATAAGCTCTTTTGGAAATGCCCAGTCTTTCTTCTTGGGAAGGAAATAAAAAAAAAAACCTAACAAGATTTTTATAACTGATAACTAGAATTGTGTCAAAAACTACTGAGATATAGCAGAGTGATTCAGTAATTAGCTTGAAGTTCTCCAGTTGAGTTTCTATTAGCTGAAGAATCATAATTAGATATTACTTAAAGTGAGAAAATGTGTTAAATTTCAGGAATTTATAGTGATTATATTCAACAAGTTAATGGTATTCAAGTATATTAATAGAACAATTTATTCCAAAATTGGAAATAAACGTGATAGAGTCTGTGTTTCTAGGTGAGCTGAATATATTTTATACCTGCAAGGTTGTCCTGTAAGTAGAGGCTTAAATATTTAAAGAGAAAGGAAAAAGGGAAGGAGAGAAGAGGGATGGAGAGAGGAAGAAAGTAAGAAAGGGACAGAAGAAAGTGAAAAGAAAAGGAGGGAAGAGGGGGAATTAGAGGGAAGGCAAGAGAGGAAGAAAGGGAAGGAGGGAAGGGAGAAGAGGAACAGAAGATTAGGAAAACAGAGACCAGAGGAGGAAAGGGAAAGGAGGAGAGGTGAGTAAGGGGAAAAAGGAGGAGAGGAAAAAAGAAAGAGCAGAGGAGATGGAGGGAGGGGAGGAAATGGACACAAAGGAGGAGATGGAAGGTAGAGAAAAACCTAAACAGTGAAGGAGGAGGAAAAAGAATGTATCATAATCTAGAAAAATGGGGTAAAAAATATCATACAGAAGTGGAAGTAAAGTAGACATCAGAGGTGGATGGAGGAGGTGAAATATGTAGGAGAGCGGGTGAGGAGGGGAAGTGGAGTAGGGTTCATGTGCATTGGGGGGATGGAGATGGGGAGAAAGAATAGAAGTTGAGGGGGTGCATTTCCAGAACTAGCTTGAGACCTTAGGAATCTATGGGGGTAACCCTAGCTGAGACTCCCAGCAGGGTGGATATAGAGACTGAACTGACCACCTCCTATAGCCAATCAGGACTTCCAATGGAAGGAGGGGGGACACCCACAAAACTTTCAACCCACAATTTGTTCTGCCTACAAGATGCACTGGGATAAAGATAGAGGAGAGACTGAGGAAATGTCCAACCAATGATTTCTCTTAATTCTCATAGAGAGAGAGAGAGAGAGAGAGAGAGAGAGAGAGAGAGAGAGAGAGAGAGAGAGAGAGAGGGAGAGAGGGAGAGAGAGAGAGAGAGAGAGAGAAGAGAGAGAGAGAGATTCCCCGACACTATTAATGATTCTCTGCTATACTTGCAGAACCTAGCATAACTCTCTCCTGAGAGGCTTCATCTAGCAGCTGATGGAAACAGATGCAGAGACTCACAGCCAAATATCAGACAGAGTTCAAGGAGTCGTGTAGAAGAGTGAATGACTAGATTGAATGAACCAGTGAGGTCAAGAACATAAGAAGACCTACAGAGCCAACTAACCTGGGACCATGGGGCTAACAGACACTGAACCACCAACTAAGGAGCATGTTTAAACTGGGCTGAGACCCTCTATGCATTTTTAGCAGATGTGCAGCTTGGTCTTAATGTGGATCCCCAAACAATTAAAGTAGGGGTTATCTCTGACTCTGTTTCCTGCCATTGAATCCTCTTCCCCTTTCTGGACTGCTTTGTAGCACCTCAGTGGGAAAGGATGCACTTAGTCCTGTTGTGACTTGATGTTATAGATCTGGGTGGTATCCAGGGGGTCAAGGTTTTCCTTCCTCTGAGAAGGGAATCAGGGGAGGGACTAGTGAAGGTGGGACTGAGAGTAGAGGATGGAGAGGGACTGCAATTGGAATGTATAGTGCACAATCAAATAATGAAAAATATTGAAAAATATTATTCTGTGATTCAATATGGCACAGCAGAGTGGAAATCTCAAATATCTTCACAGAGACAGTGAAATGAAAACCAGAATAAAAACAATAGCTAAAAGGAAGCATGGCTTGTGACTGCAAGACTTTCCTCTGGACAGAGTCCTACTATGCATGTTCTGTCCCATGGCTCACACACAGGCTCCATTTCCAATGAAGAACTCACTTCCTAAAAGATTAACTTAAACTTACATTTTGTGTCTGATGTTACATAATGACCAAGTGCTTTTAAAAATAATTTTTGAGATTATAATATTACATCATTTCTGTCTATCATCTATCTATATTCCCACCTATCAATCTATCATCCATATATCTATTAATCATCTATTTCTACATATATGTGTTGAAAATTGTGACTATATATTTTCCCTAAATATACTCATATATATTCTACTCATATAAACAGAATATATATTCTCTTCTATATACTCTATTTATATAAATAGAATAGACTCTTTTATGTGTTCTATTTATTAAGTAGAATATATAAGAGTATATATTCTTAAGTATATAATATTACCTACTTAGTCTATTTATTATGTATATATGTATATACATACATATATAGACATATGAATATCTTCACAAAGACATATCTTCATAGAGACAGTAAAACATTTTCACAAATATCTTCACAGATAAATTGTTTTTGAGCTGATCACTTGGTACTGGATAACCAATTCAAGTCTTCATTATGGAGAAAACATTTCTCTGTTCTTAGAATTCCTTAGATTACTTGTAGTTATTTGTATAGGGTTGAAGAATTTAAAAGATAATCTGTATTTCCACAGCTTTCAATCATCTAGAGAGAAGGCAATATTAATTCAAACTCTTGTCAGAATTAAAGTGAAAACAGAAACGTACTGAGTATTTCAGTGTATAAGATTTGTTATTTGCGGAAAAAAAAAGAATGCCTAATTAGTCAATAAGGGATAAATACCAAAAGCTTAGTACAATAAATAGTACATTTCTGGGCAATTCTTTTTATTTTTTGATGAGTTTTGTTTAGATATTTTAGATATTTAGTTTTCACCAGTTTTCTTCTTAACTAAATCAGATAGTCCTTGTTTTATAATGTTGCAGAATTATCTCTTTTTCATAGTTCTTTTCATTACATTAATTACTTCCTTATTTCTTAGACTGTAAATGAAAGGGTTTAATAAAGGAATTACAAGAGTATAAAAAATAGCCACTGGCATATCTTTATCTCCTTCATTGGATGAATGTGGTTGAGCATACATGAAAAGAAGAGACCCATAGAATATTGACACAGACAGAAAGTGGGAAGCGCAAGTTGATAAGGCTTTGCCTCTACCCTCTTTAGATTTCATTGTGAATATAGTGAAAAGGATACAGGAGTAAGACACTAGAACTATGGAGATAGTAAAGATTTGAATTGACCCTGCCAAGATAAATAATATCAGTTCATTGATATGTGGATCAGTGCAGGAGATTCTATATAATGGAAGGACATCACAAAAAAAGTGCTTGATTACATGAGACCTGCAGAAAGTTAACCTCAACAACAGCCCTACTTCAATCATAGGATGCAGGTTTCCTGCTATGTAGGCTCCCATGGTCATCTGAAGGCAGAGCTTCTTGGACATCATGCTGTGGTACTGCAGAGGGTTGCATATGGCCACATAGCGATCATAGGCCATTGCTGCCAGAAGAAAGCAGTCTGTAGTTTCAGCAAGACAGAGAAAATAGAACTGTGCCATGCATTCGTAGAGAGAAATCCTCCTGTCCACAGAAAAGAAGTTCTCTAGCATCTTGGGAGTGATGGCACAGGAGCAGCAGGAGTCCATGAGAGCCAGGTTGCCCAGAAAGATGTACATGGGTGTGTGGAGACGGGGCTCCATGTAGATCAAGGCCACCAGCCCAAGATTCCCCACCATAGTGACCAGATAGATAACAGAGAAGACCAGGAACAGAAATGTCTTCAAGTCTGGGTGATCTGAGAATCCCACCAGAATGAATTCATTTCTCACAGAGTAGTTGTTCTCAGCCATCTCACCTTGTCTGTTGCCACTGGAATCACAAAGATATAAAATTGTAATGGTCAGTATATAATTTCCTATATTTTTTTCATATAAGAGGAAAATTTCTTTTTAATGCCCTTGCTATTGTCTCTGGAATGAAGCTAACCATGCTTGTTGAGAGTATTTATTTCCTAAAATTTTGGAATCTATGATCTCTAACTTTAACTCAAAATTTACAGGAATACTTTTATAATTGTAAAAAGGAATTTCTTTTGTAGAAAAAGGTTTTATGCATTTATGTAAAAAATATATATATTCATCATAAAAAGTACACACATATTTGACTTTTATTGTTCCAAAATATTTTTCATGCCAAGTTTGTTAAAAATCATCAAAGTAAATTTAAAATAAAATTTCTATAAATGTATATTTATTTAACAATATTTTAATATTTTTAGTGGGAAAGAGAAATATTTTCTTGAAAATATTTTGTCAATAAATTAATTTTTATGAACTTCATAAAGACTACTATGGACCAGTGAATGCATACATATCTCTAAATAAAATTAGAGATATCTAATTATCTAAATCTAGATATCTAAATATCTATATAAAACTAAAATTGAAAGAATAATGATTGTAACTTCTTTCATGCCTTTTCATGTACAATTTTTTAAATACTGATTCCATGCCTTTGACCACACTATTTTTTTAAAGATCTAAATCTTTCTTCTGCTTTGTAAGGTTAATTTACATATGCTGTTAATTATAGTTGTGCCTATATTGTCTACCACTAAGCTGATTTTCCAGTCCATTATTTTTTTTAATATGTGATGTTTAAGATTATCTCATTTTTAAGTGCTCTTTCCTTGAAGATTTTCTGAAGTTTGTATAAACTTTCAATTTTCAATTCCCATGCTCTAGTCTTCTAAATAGCAAGGATTATAAACCAGGGCCACAGAGTTTCCTTAAAAGTTGGAATTTCTTATGTCTGATCTATATTACTTTATTTTTCTATATGTATTTGAACATTTTTACTACATTGAATGCATTCTGAGTTTAGGTGTATTCTATTTCTGTGAAATATGTCATCAAGTGATTTGAGGAGAGATATGATTACATACTCCCAACTTCATCTTCATGACCTAGGATGGCTGATTTTGCTTTTAGTATCTTTATGAATCCTTTGAATCAGTTGAATGAATCAGTTCTTTGTTTCTGCATATTCTGTAACATGAAGTATCTACAGAATAAATCTTAATATCACTACCTTACAAAAAAGTTTTCTCTAAAAAGTTAACTTGACTTTTATGATTTTATTTATTTAGAAAATTATGCTCTCTAAAGTGTGTTATGGCACATTAGAGCTATATGAAGATAGGTTCATTCCTTTACTTATGGTTTGAAACCTTAAAAAAAAAAAAGCTTAAATTGTAGAGCTTTGAATCTAAGTTTCATTTTGCTTTAGAATGCTACTAGCTGTCAATACTTAGAGATTCACTGGGACACATTGGCTGACAAATTGAAGAAAATAAATTCTATGGCCAAAGTAGTTTTATTCTCTGGTAACCAAACATTGAGAGATGTTAATAGAAATTCACTTGTTGAACAATATTAATCTCATGACATATATAAAACATTACTGAAAATACTTTTAATATATGCATGAATTATTTAATTAATTCATTTGTGATTTTACCTATATATTTGGGAATTCTACCTTACAATCATAAAGTGAAATTGACTACAGCATTAAACTTCAACTTGGTTTCACATATTCTATGAATTTGAGATGGAATGGATAGTCAAGAGCGGAGTCAAAATTTAGGAAAATTTTTAGAAAATGATATTTATTTAAAAATTAGAGAAGTAAACATTTATCATACTTATACTTAAGGTTAAAAAGTTAGTTTTCTTACCTGCATTTCACTGAGTTGAGCTTTCTGAAAAGCTTTCATATTTGCTTTATAGTGAAGGTCTCAGAATTTAAGAATACCTATGTACCTTGATCTTGGATCAAATGGGAGGAAGAAATGAAGATCACAGGCTATCCACAGGTAATAATAGCTATGGACTCTGTACTACAAACTTAAAGATGCTGGTCAAATCCTAAGGGGATTTTCCAACTCTGACATCAATATGTTACTATGGAGATTTTAAGTCCTAACAAATATGAACTATTTAAAATTAATTAAAACTGCCCAATGAGAACATGCTCTTTACTAAAGTTAGCTTGATTATCTTGTTAATTTGGGTACAACTGATCTAACTCTTAAAATTCTCTTCACCATTTGTACATATAATCTAAAACAGAAAATAGTTTCAGGCTAGTTTAATACCTTAGTGAAGGATGTAAAATTAATATGAGATATAAAGAATAATTAGTATTGGGCCAAAGAGTTGGCTCAGTAGAAAAGATTGTGTATTGCCCAAGCATGAGAATCTGAATTAAAATCTCCAGTACCCCCATTAAAAAGTTGGTGGTGGCCTTATGTACTTGTAATTCTAGTATTCATGAGGAACGGAGATAGGAGCATTGCTAGACTTTGCTGGTCATCAGCATAGCTTCATATTTAGTAAAATACTTTGTCTCAAGCACATAAAATGGAGCAACCAATGTTCTTTTATTTCCTCTGTGTGCATGAACATATATAAGTACTCCCATACATACATGGTTTATTCACCAAACAGATCTTATAAGAGAGAGAGAGAGAGAGAGAGAGAGAGAGAGAGAGAGAGAGAGAGAGAGAGAAGAATGAATATGAGGAGAGAGGCTAGCTAGTCTAGCCTGCTCACTGAACTCTAGGACAGTGAAAGATCCTGTAGCCCAAATTCAGCAGGGCATAGTAGCTATTAGCAGGAACTTGGAGAGAGGCAGAGAAGTGACTAACCAAAAGGGCTTTGTTTATGTCAGGAAGCCTCACCCTAGGTGGGCCAGTTGGTTGTGACAAGGTAAGGTCTGAGACAGCCAGCTTTTGCCTGGGGGGAGGTTACAGGAAAAGGGAGCAGATATGGGAAGAATATAGAGTAGAGTTATAGTGAATAGGATCAAAAGAGGTTGAATGAAACTGTCTAAGTATTAATAAAAAATATTGAAGTAGATAATGTTTATGTAGATAGTTCAAGTGAAAAACTTCTTGCCATAGAAATATGAAGCTGTGAGACCAAATGTACAACATCCATTAAGAAAGCTATGTAGGTCTGGGATGTAAAACCATGCCAGGAAGTTTGGTAACATAGAGCAGACTAACACCCGGAGACTCCGTGGGTAAGGTGGCTCCAAGCTCCCTGCCAGACTCCTGACTTGGAACATGTGCCATGCTTGTCACATAAGAGACATGACCTGCGATCACTTAGGCTCAAAACAGAGTTCTTCATGCTAATGAGATACCTAGAGGCCAGGAGGGCTTGGCCAACAAGATTCCCCTTCACAGAGATTCCTCCCTGCAAAAGGTGTTTAATCTCAGGGCTACCCTGAGATGTGGGGTATGGTTTTATACATCCATTTTCCATCATGACAATAAACTGTTTAGATTGTCTTCTTTTCATCAAGATCTGCTGTGAGAAGCCATGAGGAAGGCCTTCGCCTACAGAGCTGCAGCCTAATCTCCCACAGAAGGCCTCTCTATGCTCTTAGCCACAACCATCACCAAGCCTGCCTCTGTCAAAGTAAATACAATCCCAAATGGGACAAGCTGGAGACCCCCCCACACTTTTTCTAACCCCCAGCTAGATGCTGTCCCCAGCCATTGGGTCTCCGACTCCATCCTCTACTCTTCTGTGACTCTCAGTGGCACCTGGATATCCAAGAGTCTAAGAATCCCATGGCCCCAGCCTTGTTGCAGGCCAAGGGACCTCCAAACCAGTTCTGGCTTTCTCACATCTCAGACCATACTTTCCCAGCCCTGGAGCCCTGTATCTTGGTACTTCCCTATAGCCCAACACTTGTCTTGGCAGCCTTGTGGAATAAGTACAGTCAAACTCCCAGCATTCTGACTCCCCAAGCAACTGTGCCTCATGATGGAGCAGATGAGGGCCTACAAGCCTACATGTACAATGGAGCATGCCTACAAATAATACTAATGTGGAAGCTATAGAAGAATCCTGGAGCTTGCTAGCTAGCTAGTTTAGCCAATCTGTGAACACCAGGTTCAGGGGAACACACACACACACACACACACACACACACACACACACACACACAAATGTACAGAAGTACTTGAAAACATCGGACTTCCACATGCACATGTGTATATGTGTATGCTCACTGCACCCCAATACAAACACAGAAATATTTTCTTTCTGGTAAAGGAATAAAAAGTTAAAGCCGTTTTTGTTCACAAATGACTCACTTGAAGCTCACTAGAATGGGGATATGGGACAGTGATTCACTTTTCTTTCTCAGAATCATATATTTATATAGATAAGACTGTGTATGAACTGAGCTTGTCTTGCCTTCCTTGATGACACATGACTAAAGACAATGCCCACTGTTGTAATTTACTTTTACCAATGATTTCTACTACTCTACAGCCCAAAAATTAGATGTTCCCTCCAGTAGGAACCACTAGTGCAGTGTATGAATGAGTGTGGGTATTACTAGAGGAACAGCTTACTCTCTACCTAGTTTCTCTAGCCTGCTATGAATTCATTGATCTATTGGAACCAACCTTCATTAAGAGTGTGAGAAATGGGCACAGAGTAGCCCTCTCAACTCTGGTCATGTTGATCTGTGCTAGTGCCCTCATCCATAACCACACACAGTTGGTCTTTCTCATCTTTGCCATTTCACTGGCCACTAATCCCAAATAGGCATACATTCCAAATGCAGCCAATATAACCATGTGGATCTCTGTCCTTGACTGTGAATTCAAGTCACAAACAATTTTCTGAATCTATACTATTTTTTTTGTGGTCTCTTGCTTATTCAACAATAAGGTTAAGAAATTGTTTTGTTAATTATTCTAAGATATTTTAATTTATGAGATTATTATGAAGTGTATTGTTGCCTTGATTTCTTTACTCAGTATATTTGTCAATAGTACATAGGAGGGCTACTAATTTTTTTTTTTTACTTAATCATGTATACAGTCATGTTACTGAAGGTGTTTATCAGCTGTAGGAGTTCCATAGAAGGTTTTTAGGATCACTTTTTACTGCCATTTAATCTGTAAATAATAACACTTTGAATTTTTCCTTTACAAGTTGTATCCCTTACAGTTCTCTTATTCCTCTAGCTAAAACTTCAAGTACTATATTGTATAGGTATTGAGAGAATAGATGACCTTGTCTTGCTCCTGATTTTAGTAGAATTGCTTTGAGTTTCTCTCCTTTTAATTTAATATTGGTATTAGTCTTTCTGGAAATTGTCTTTGTCACTTTAAGAGATTTCCCTTATAACCTTAATCTCTTCAGGACTTTTATTATGAGGAGGTGTTGGATTTTTTCAAAGGCTTTTTTGATACTTAATTAGATGATTATGTGATTTTTCTTCATTTTATTTATATACTGATTAGATTTACTAATTTTCACATGTTGAACCATCCCTGCATGTCTGGGATGAAACCTACTTGATCATGGTGGATGGCCTTTTTGATATGTTTTTGGATTCAGTATTTGAGTATTTTATTGAGTATTTTTCATCCATATTCATGAGGGAAATTGGTCTGAAATTCTCTTTGTTGAGTTTTTATTGGTGTGATTATCAGAGTAACTGTGGTCTCATAAAATAAATTAGCCAATATTTCTTCCATTTCTTTTATTAAAATAATTTGAGGAATATCAGCATTAACTTTTCCTTGAAAGTTTGGTATAATTCTGCTTAAAACCTGTCTAGCCCTGGATCTTTTCTGGTTGATAAGCTTAATGCTTCTATTATACTTGGACTATTTAGATTGTTTACCTGATCTTGACTTTCATTTCTTTTATCTATTTCTTTTAGATTTTTTAAATTTAGGGAGTAATGATTTTTAAAGTATGTCCTTATGATTCTCTGGATTTCCTTGGTGTCTGTTATGTACCCCTTTTTCACTCCCAATTTTGTTAATTTGGATATTCTCTTTGCTTTTTAGTTAATTTGGTGTGGAGAAATTCTGCTAATTAAACTCAAAGTCTACCATTATCCAGAAGGCCATCTGAGCTCAGCACTAAATGGGAGAGTCTCTTTACTAGCAGGGCTTCTCCCTCTTTGATCTTGTCTGAGGAGTACTATACCCTCATGCCCTCTACCTGTGGAATGTCAAGTTGCTTTGGCTAGATTACAGGTTCAACTACCTTTTTCCTGATAAGAACTGGATCAGCAAGCACATGACATTCTTGGAATGCCTTCTCATGCTAATGAGGCAATTCAGTACCTTAGCCTTCAGACAATGACCTTTTCTCACCCTAGATATTACTGCTTTATTCCCCAAAACTATATAACCCTTTATTCAACATGGTTAAAGTTGATCTGTCTCCCTGAAGCTGATCCTAAAATGTCATCACTTCTATTCATACTCATGGCCATGCAAAACTCTGCTTCCCTTCATCCTGGTGGGCCAATAACCAACAACCCCAGCAGGCCCAGCTCACAGCAGGCACATAAACAGGAACCATGGAACCCACAGAGGTTTTTTGATACCCCCTACAAAAAAAGGAGGTCATAGCATCTTGTCTTTCCATCTTCACCTGAGGAGCAGTAATCTACTTTTATTTATTTGGTTTACTTTCAGTTTGCACCTTTCAATTGTGTTTAAATGGAATAACTAAAGACTTTTGGTTGGGGCAGCTCCCCTATCCTCTTTCTGGACTCTGACAGCTTACCTGTATGTAGGCAATAACTGTTTAACCTGTTACAAAAACTTGTTGATGCAGCAGCCATTTAAAAAGTTACTAGGATGACTGTCAGTTCTTAATCTGTGAGAAGGCTTAACATTTTGGACTTCTGTGGAATTCCCTAAAGCTGAAGGCTACAGAAATTTTCCAATTGGACAAAGAGTTTCTCTTCTTTTCTATCATAAACAACACCTCATCAAAAAAAGAAAAAGAAAACCCTCAGGTAGGGAATAGTTCTGGTACTTTGATAAGGAATCTGTGTGTGAACTCTGAAGGTCCTGTTCCCCAGTTGGTTTTTGATTGATCAATAAAAATGCTAGTGGCCAATGACTATGTGAAAAAAGAGGGACTTCCAGGTTCTTGCAGACAGGCTAGGAGACATAGGAGGAGAAAAAAAAGTTGCTGTGCTTCAGAGGGAGAAAGAGCCACCAGCCATGTGAGATTTCAGGTAGAATGGCCATTGGCCACTTCCCTGCCTGGGCCTGCCTGGGGTAGCAGGCAGGAGATTAGAAACATTAACTAAGCTGAGGACAGATTTAGGGTGCTGAGCAAGAAGAAGGAAGGTAACTGGGCAACTAAGTTGTGGGGAGATTTAGACGTGTTGAGCTGGGAGTGAAGATAAGGGCATGTTAGCCCCAGAAGTCTTAGTGATGCTTAACCATTGAACTAAAAAGCATATTAAAAATAATCTAATGTATGTGTAAATCTTTCTTCTGATAATCCAAGAGAACCAGGGCAATGGCTGGTAGAGTGGCCTGCCAAGAGATCAAAGTGGGATAGTAGAAACTACACTTGCTATACCCTCAGATTAAAAAATTGTGACTGGGTCCTATGAAATTATCCTATTAAAAGGCTAACCAAAATACACCTGGGCTCCAATCTACTTCCCCTTCCCCAACCTCTTCATCCCCTGGCCAGCAAAACTCCACTCTTGAGGACTTAACAAAAGAAAAAATAATGGAGATACAGCCCCAGTCAAGAGTTGACAGGGTACTTGTGGGTCCCTCAGCTGTCCCTACTGCCACTTCTGTTTGTGGCCCTGCCAGGAGACTGGAGTCTAAGACATTCTCAGTTGATGATCACTGGAATAGGACTAGATCCCTACAAAGGCAGATCAGCATTTTATACAGTTTTTCATAATACAGTCATCAAGGAGCTATAACTGAGCACAATTCTGCTATCTCCCACCATGGCATAGAAAGTCCTTGTCCTCTGGCTCACCAGATTCCATCTCTGGCCCTTTAGGCATACTCTATGAGTTGAATCTGCTTTCATGGGGTTTGGGTGGAAGCAAATGCCATCCACTGAGTTGATTCAGCATGCAGCTGGCAAGCAACCCATAGACAGGGTGCAATCTGGGGGAAGGGGAGAAGCCTGCCAAGCAAACATAGACACATATACCTGGCCTGCTAGGAGCACTCAAGCCATCCCCTGCAGGGTAAGTAAGACTTGGCCTATGGAAGTAAAAGAGAACAACTTTCAGTGTTTTTCAGTGTTTTAGAGCTTTTTCCCAAGGCTCTGGAATGGAAAGGACCTGCAGGATCATTGGCATAGCTGGACTCACATGGTCAATTTAAATCCTCTGGGCAGACTCATGATTGTTGCTTCCCAGCTCACCTGGAGCACAGAGATAGAATTTTATGATGGGTGGAGTTTTACTTATAAAGCTTGAGATAACATAGCTTGGAAAAACAACAGTTCACCCCAAACTTAGAATTTTCATGCTTCTTTGAATTTTGTTTAAATGCTGGTGTCTAAATGTTTGCTTTTCCTAATAACAGGAATAACTTAAGAAAAGTTTTGTTTAAATGCTTGTTTCTCAACCGCTGGAAGAGTGGGGTAGGCCTGAGGCACAGCCAGAAGTGGTAAGTGGTATTCACATGGTCCCCTCACCTCCATTGTCTTGGCTCACCCTTCACACCCAAGGAGATTTGTGGGACCATAAGAGCATCCTGCTTTCCCATGGAAGCCTGGAGGGGCCCCAAGAACAACCATCATGGAACACTGCCCCACCAATTCCTTGCCAGTCTAGTCTGCCTAAGGCATATTCAGCAAAGGTAAGTTGCCCTTGATCCCATGATCTCCATTGTCTGGCTCTGGGCTTACCCTTCAGTCCCTAGGAGCCTTGGGGAACTCCAAGAGCATCCTACTTCCACATGGAAGCCCTTGAATGCCCCAAATACAATCAGCTTGGAATCTGCCCCACCAATCCTTTCCCAGTCTGCTCTGCCAGGGGCACAGCCAACAGAGATGAGTTTTGCACAGTCCCCTGACCTCCATTGTGTGGCTCTGGGCTCACCCTGCCATCCTGAGAGGCCTTTGGCGACTACAAAAGTGGTCTGCTTCTCCATGGAGGCCAGTGCAGGGGCCCATAGAACAACCAGCATGAAACAATCCATTGAGAGTTGCGTCTGCATGTGGCACAGCAAGCAAAGTTGCATCCCCTGACCTCCATTATCTTGCTCACTGCTCCCTGTGCCATCCCAAGGAGTCCTGCCATCAGAATCATTAAGCCAATACAAGGGGAAAGTATAGGCCTAAAGGACAGTATAAGAACACAATCAACAAGACCCGTGGCAGTATGTCACCACCAGAACCCAGATATTATGCTATAGCAAACCCTGGATATACTAAGGTAACTGAAGTACAAGAGGATTCTCTTATAAAGATGATCAAGGCCTTTAAAGAAGAAATGAATAAATTCCTTAAAGAAGAACAGGAAAATACATATTAAAAGGTAGAGGCCTTAAAAGAAGAAGCAAATAAATGTAAAGAAATATAGGAAAATACAATCAACAGGTGAGGGTTATGAATAAAACTGCCCAAGAACTGGAAAAAAAATTAGAATTTGTTGGGAACCATCAGAGACCTGAGAAAAACATCCTGACCCAGAGACCGGAGAAAAACATCCTGACCCAGAGACCTGAGAAAAACATCCTGCCCCAGAGACCTGAGAAAAACATCCTGCCCCAGAGACCTGAGAAAAACATCCTGCCCCAGCTGGCTGAGCCCCTTGGAATAAACATCCTGCTCTCCAAGATCCAGCTTGGCCCTGAGATAAGAAACATTCAGTATACCATGACTTCTGAGAACTCCCCCCCCCCGCATCCCCCCCAAGACTTCCCCTGGGGTCTTAGCACCAGAAGATCCTGTAAACTTCCTTCTCCCTCCTTCCTCTCCCCCTCCCTCCAAGATGTTTGCTTTAAATATGCTCTGCTTAACCAAGTAAACGGCTCTTGACAAGCAATGCTTCCTTGAGTCCTGTTGTCTCTCTCACCCATTCTTTATTCACAGGTTGTGACCCTCCTCGTTCCCCTGAATAACTTGACCTGCAGGCCAGGTCAAGAATTAATAAAGAAAAGACAAACAGAGGCAATCCTGGAGACGGAAAATGTAGGAAAGAGAACAAGAACTACAGATGCAAGCATCACCAACAGAATACAAGAGATGGAAGAAAGAATCTCAGTCATAGAAGATACTTTAGAAGAAATTGATACATTGGTCAAAGAAAATGCAAAATCTAAAAAGTTCATGACACAAAATATCTAGGAAATTTGGAACACTACAAAAACCCAAATATACAACATTATTTGTAGCTAGAAGCTGGTAATAACCCAGGTGTCCCTCAACTGAAAAGTGGATACAGAAAATGTGATTCATTTACAGAATGCAATCTTATTTCAGTTGTTAAAAAAATGACATCATGAACTTTGCAGGCAAATGGAAGGAACTAGAAAATATAATCCTGAGCAAGGTAACGCAGACTCAAAGGACATGCATGGTAGGTACTCACTGATAAGTGAATATTAGCCAAAAAGTACAGAATGCCCATGATACAACTCACAGATGATAGGATGCTTAACAACCTACCGTCCAAATGAGGATGCTTCAATTCTCCTTAGAAGGTGGAAAAAAATAATCATGGCAGACAAAGAGAGGGAGGGACCTGGATGGGAGAGGGGAGTGGGGGGAAAAGAGGGACAGGATTAGATATGGTGAGAGACAGGAAACAACCCAGAGGGCCAGGGGATGAATGAAAATATGCAGCTGCAGGGTGTGAGAGGGCAGGGGGAGGCATCTAGAAAGTCCCAGAGACCTGGGATGTGAGAGGCTCCAAGAGCTCAATGGAGATAAATTTAGTTGAAATACCCAACAGTGAGGAGATGGAACTTGAAGAGAGCACCTCCAGTGGAGAGACATAGGGTTACCCATCTATCTTCAAAATTTTTGACCCAGAATTATTCTATCTAAAGGAAATGCAGGAACAAAAATGGAACAGAGACTGAAGGAAAGGCTATCCAGTGATCTGCCCAAACTGGGATCCATCCTATGCACACTATTACTGATGCTGTTGTGCTTGAGACAGGAGCTTTGCATTTCTGTCCTCTGAGAGATTCTATCAGCAGCTGACTGAGACAGATGCAGATACTTACAACTAATCATTGGATTGAGGTCAGGGACCCTGATGGATAAGTTACCGACCAAGGAGCATACATGGGCTGGTCCCTGGCCCCTGGCACATATGTTGCAGAAGACTGCCTTATCTGGCCTTAGTGAGAAAGAATGGGCCTAATCCTGTAGAGACTTGATGCCTCAGGGGAGGAGGATGCTGGGGGTGGAGGTGAAATGAGGGGTGTGTGTGTGAGGGAAGGTGAGGGGGACTCTCTTAGAGGCAAAGTGGAGGGAGGATGGAGTGAAGAACTCTGGGGGTGTCAGGAAAGAGGTCAACATTTGGAATGTAAATAAAGTAATTTAATTTAAAAAAAAAGAAGGAAAAAGAGAAAAATAGAAATAGAAGGAGAGGATTCCTACCTCAAAGGTCCAGAAAACATCTTCAACAACATCATAGAAGAAAATTTCTCTAACCTAAAGAAAGAGATGCCTATAAACATAGAAGACACGTACAGAACACCAAATAGATTAGACCAGAAAAGAAAATCCACTCACCACATAATATCAAAACACTAAATGTGCAGAAAGAGCAAAGGAAAAAAGCCAAGTAACATATCATTAAAGGAAAAATCCACCAAGAGGACTTTTCAGTTTTAAATATCTATGCCCAAAATGCAACTGCAACCACATTCATAAAAGAAATATTACTGAAGCTTAAATCAACACACTAACCCCAGACATTAATAGTGGGAGACTTTAATACACAACTCTCACACAATGGGCATGTCATACAGACAGCAGCTAAACATAGAAATAATGAAACTAACAGAAGTTACACTTCAAATGAATCTAATATATGGAACATTTCACTGAAACACAAAAGAATATACATTTTTCTCAACACCTCATGGAAACAGCTCCAAAAGTGACCAAAGCAAGCCTTAACAGATTTAAGAAGATTTAAATAGTCCCTTGTATCTAATCTGGATTTCAACAGCAACAGGAACAATAGAAAGTCTATATACTCATGGGAATTGAAAAACACTTTATTTAATGATCACTGTGTCAGGGAAGAAATAAAGAAAGAAATGAAGAACTTTCTAGAATTAAAGGAAAATGAAGGGAAACATACCCAAACTTATGGGACCAAATGAAAGCAGTGCTAAGAGGAAAGTTCATAGAAATAAATGCCTTCATAAAGAAATTGAAACATTCTTAACCATGCTTTAAAAGTATATATATACATATATATATAAGGGCTGGCAAGATGGCTTAACAGATAAGAGCACTGACTGCTCTTCCAAAGGTCCTGGGTTCGGATCCCAGCAACCACATGATGGCTCATAACCACCTGTAATGAGATCTGACACCCTCTTCTGGTGTGTCCTAAGACAACTACAGTGAATTATGCTGGAGGGAGCAGAGCTGGACTGAGCAGGGCTGGCAGAGGTCCTGAGTTCAATTCCCAGCAGCCACACACATAATGGCTCACTGCTATCTGTACAGCTACAGTGTACTCACACACATATAATAAATAATAATATTAAAAAGTATATATGAAAGCTCTAGAAAAAAAGAAGCAAACACACCTAAGAATAGACAGCAGGAAATAACCAAACTCAGGGCTAAAATCAATCAACTAGAAACAAAGAGAACAATATAAACAATCAAGGAAACCAAGAGCTGCTTGTTTTGTTTTGTTTTGTTTTTTAAGAAAATTAACAAGATAGATACATCCTTAGGCAAACTACTTAAGAAGCAGAGAGTGCCCAAGTTAACAAAATCAAAAATGAAAAGGGGGACATAACATTGGACACTAAGAAAATACAAAGAATCATTAGGTCTTACTTCAAAAGCCTGTAATCCACAAAACTGCAAAATCTAAATGAAATGGATGATTTTGTAGACAGATAACAATTACCGAAGATCAGATAAACTATCTGAATAGTTCTATAAACCTTAAGGTAATAGAAGCAGTCATTCAAAGTTTCCCAAGGAAAAAGAAAAGAAAGAAAAAGACCAGTGACAGATGGTTTTAGTGTAGAACTCTACTAGACATTCAAAGAGCTAATACTAGTACTCATCAAACTATTCCACACAATAGAAACAGAAAGAACATTGCCAAACTCATTCTATGAGACCACTGTCATCCTGATACCTAAACCATACAGACTCAACAATGAAAAGATTTCAGACCAATTTCCCTTATAAAGATTGATTCAAAAATATTCTCTAAAATACTTGCAAACTGAATCCAAGAACACATTAAAGACATCATCCACCATGA
The DNA here is from genome assembly GCF_008632895.1 of Mastomys coucha. Taxonomy (NCBI): domain Eukaryota; kingdom Metazoa; phylum Chordata; class Mammalia; order Rodentia; family Muridae; genus Mastomys; species Mastomys coucha. The sequence continues at coordinate 56,596,429 of NW_022196894.1, read as the reverse complement.
TCAAGTAGGCTTCACCCTATTTGGTTCAATATATGAAAATATATGGGTGATTCAATATATGAAAATCCACAAATGCAATCCATAATAAAAATTATCTGAAAGAAAAAATTCACATGGTCATCTCATTAGATGCTGAAAAAGACTTTGACAAAATCCAACACCCCTTCATGCTAAAAATCTTGGAGAGATCATGGATACTAGATGCATATCTGCATTCAATGAAGGCAATATACAGCAAGCCAATGGCCAACAATGGATTAAATAGAGAGAAACATAAAGCAATTCCACTAAAAATCAGGAACAAGATAAGGTTGTTTACTCTCTACCTATCTCTTCAATTTAGTATTTGAAGTTCTAGCAAGAGCAATAAGATAACAAAAGGAGATCAGGGGATACAAATTGGAAAAATATAAGTATATATAAAATATATATTAGATGATATATATTATAGTATACATAAGTGATCCCAAAACTCTGCCAGAAAACTCCCAACAGTTCATAAACACCTTCAGCAGAGTGGCTGGATACAAAATTAACTCAAAGAAATTAGTAGCCCTCCTTTATACAAACAGTAAACAGACTGAGGGAGAAGATACCATTCAAAATAGCCACAAATAATATAAAATATCTTGGTGTAACCTGATGTAACCAAGCAACTGAAAGACCTGTATGACAAGAACATCAAGTTTCTGAAAAAAGAAATTGAAGAAGATATCAGAAGACAGATTTCTCACGCTGATGTAGTAGGATTAACATAGTGAAATTGCCATCTTACCAAAAGCAATCTACAGATTCAATGTAATTCCCATTAAAATTCCAACACAATTCTTTATAGACCTTGAAAGACCAATTCTCAACTTCATATTCATAAAAAAAAAAAAACAACCAAAATAACTAAAACAATGCTGAATAATAAAAGGTTTTCTGGAGGAATCACTATCCCTGCCCTCAAGCTACACTACAGAGCAATAGTAATAGAAACGGCATGGTATTGATATAGGAACAGACAAGTTGATCAATGGAACCAAATCAGTGTCCCTGAAATATACCCACATGCCTACTAACTTTTGATTTTCAACAAAGAATTCAATAGAAAATAGAATACGCAATAGAAAAAAGAGAATCATCAAGAGATGGTGCTGGTCTAACTGCCAGTACACTTGTAGAAGAAAACAAATAGATCATATTTATCATCTAGTGGATGATACTTAACTTAAGTCTAAGTGGATCAAAGATCTTGATGTAAAACCACATACAATAAATATAATAGAACAGAAGGCAGAGAATAATCTTGAACTCATTAGTGTAGGAGAGAACTTCCTAAACAGAACACAAATGGCTCAGGCACTGAGATGAAAATTAATATATGGTACCTAATGAAACTGAAAACTTTCTGTAACTCTAAAGACACCCTCAGTAGGACAAAAATGACAGGCTACAGATTGGGAATAGATATTCCCCAACCCTACATCTGGCAGAGGGCTAATATGCAAAATATGTAAAGAACCCAAAAAGTTAGACACCAACAATCCAAATAATCCAATCACTAAATGGGATACAGAGCTAAGCAGAATTCTCAACAGAGGAATCTCTAGTGGCTGAGAAGCACTTTTTAAAATGCTCAATGTCCTTATTCATCAAGGAAATGCAAATCAAAGAGTCTGAGATTCCATCTTATACCCTTCAGAATGGCTTAGATCAAAAATTCAAGTACAGTACATTATGGTGAGGAACTTGAATAAAGGGAACACTTCTCCATTGCTGATAGGAGTGTAAACTTTTACAACCACTTTGGAAATAAATTTTGTATTTTCACAAGAAAACTTGGAATATTTCTACCTCAAAACCTGGCTATATCATTCTTGGGCATATATACCCAAAAGATGCTCCACCATCCCACAAGGACACTTGCCCAACTATATTCATAGAAGCTTTACTCATACTAGCTAGAAACTGGAAACAACCTAGATATCCCTCAACTGAAAAATGGATACAGAAAATGTGGTTCATTTACATAATGGAATACTGCTCAGCTATTAAAAACAAGGACATCATGAAATTTGTAGGCAAATGGATAGAACCAGAAAAGATCATTCTGAGTGGTGTAACCGAGACTCAAATGGACATGCATGGAATGTACTCACCTATATATGGACATTAGCCATAAAATACAGGATAATCATGTTATAATCCACAGATCCAAAGAAGCCACATAATGAGGAGGGACCAGGGGAAGATGGTTGCATCTTTCTCAGGGGAATAAAACAGATATCAGAGGTGAATGGAAAGAGGGAACTGTATGGGATAGGGGATAGGGAGGGGAGCAGGGCAGGGGGATCGGGTGTAGGGAGAACAGGGGAGAGAAAACACAAATCTCTGGTGGGGGGCAATCTCTAGGACATGCTAGAGACCTGGGATTGGGGGAGGTCCCAGGGTGTCTATGGGGGTGATTATATTTGAGATTCCTAGCAGTGAGGATATGGATCTTGATGTGGTCACTTTCTGTAGCCAGGAAGGACTTCCAGTGGAGGGATAAGGACAGCAACCCACTCACAAAATGTGCCCTGCCTACACAATTTGCAAAGATAAAGCAGAGATGAAGGGGATGGCTATCCAATGAATGGTCTAAATTGAGATTCATATGATGAGCAAGAACCAATCCCTGACACTCTGTTATCCTTGCAGACAGGAGTCTAGTATTACTGTCCTCTGAGAGGCTTCACCTAGCAGCCAATGGAAAGAGATGCAGAGAGCCACAGCCAAACGTTAGATGGAGCTTAGGAAGTCTTCTGGAAAAGTTGGAAGGAATGAGGGACCTGAAAAATGACAGGAACTCTACAAGAAGACTAACAGAGTCCACTAACCTGGATACTTGGGGGTTTCCAGAGACTGAACTAGCAATCAAAGTTTGAGTACAGGCTGGACCTAGTATTCCCCACCCCCACATATGTAGCAAAGGTGCAGGTTGGTCTTCATGAGGTTCCCTCAACAACTGGAATGGGGGTTGTCCTTGAATATGTTGCCTGCCTGTGGATCCTGCTTCCCTAACTGGGCCTCCTTGTCTGGCCTTAGTGGGAAATGAAACACAGTCCTGCAGTGACTTGATGTGTGTGGGGGGTAGGGGGTTGGGGGCTCTGAAGGGCTCCCTCTTTTCTTAGGAGAAGGGGAAATGGGAATGGTAAATGATCTGCATGATTAGGTACTGGGAAGAGGGCTGATATTTATATGTAAAGTGAATAAATGAATGAATTAAAAACATGCTTATTCCTTCCTAACAAGAGGAATAACTAAAGAAAAGTTCTGTTTAAATGCTTGATTCTCCCTAAAAATAGGAATAACTAAAAAAGTTTTGTTTGAATCCTTGTTTCTCCTAATAACAGGAAGAACTGTTTATTCTTCCATAATAACAAAAATAACTAAAAGAATGTTCATGCTTGTAACCCAAGATTTTTTCCCGAGACTGTACAAGGATGCAAAGATAAATTTCTACTGCCTTTGAAATTTCTCTTAAGCTTTAGAGAATCATCTTGGAGCCATTCTTCACAGGTAAAACAAACTCTATTAAACTATTATTTAATCTTTGTTAATAAAAATTAGAATATGCTTAAGCCAATTTTTTCACAGACAACCTGTTACTGATTATTCCAGATACATAATGGAATTTCCTTTCTTAGCTACCTTAAATAAAAGAGCAAAATGATCCTTTCCTCTGCTTTCCTTAGTGCAACACAGGTGCACTTAAAAGATGCCAGACCAGGATTAAGATTCCTCTAATACCTACACACTTCCCTACCTTTCTCTTAGTTCTATAGCAATAGATCACAATGTGCAGCCTATCAAATTGTATATATGTATACAATACATACAATATGTATACATATATACACATACACATATACATTTATATATACATGTATAATATATACAGGATTTACATTTATATATACATGTGTATATGTATATATATTGTTTTTTACATCAAAAGAAAACAGGGAGTAATACACACATTTTACACACACACACATACACAAACACACACACACACATATATGGAGAGAGAGACAGAGAGAGAGAGAGAGAGAGAGACAGAGACAGAGAGAGAGAGAGAGAGAGAGAGAGAGAGAAAGTGAGGGAGGAAGGGAGAGAGAGAGTATATCTTTCCATGTAGACTTCCCCCTGTCAGGGTTCTGCACACCTGTTGTGACTAGTCCACAGGTTTATCTCTATGCTCTCTGACAAAAGAAAGGCAGCACTGTCACTGCAGGCCAGATGGAAACTCACCCACCATCTTTCTTGGATATGCTGGGGCTATGAAGCTGCCTTTGTCCAGATAACCCAGTTGACTGGAGACTTTCAAGACAAGCTTAATTGGGTGATGAAATCTACAGATATAGCCTTGGGTCCCTCTAGCAACTCTCTTGCCAGGGCCTAAAGATAGCTAAACTTGGGAGAACTTACATAGTATTAAGAAAAAAATGTTATGCCTATGTAAATGAATCAAATGTTGTTTGAGACCAATGTTTATCCCCTTAAAAACCTCTGTGCAGACTTGTACTCAAGATTTCAATCCACTAAAAAATTAAATTGGCTCAATAATTCCCTGTGTTCCTGGCTATGCCTGCCATTAAACCTTCTGGTTTATGTTGTGCTTTATTTTGATGCTTACACCTTGCTCCATCCAAATTTTAAAACTTTAGATAGTAGTGTTACAAAAAACAAAACAAAACAAAAGCAAAACAAAACAAAAACAAAAATAACAAACAAAATAAAGACCCATCATGCTAATCAGGTTTTGGATCAGTACCAAGCCATACCCATTATAGAGGTTGAGGACTTTGGTGACATTTCTCCATTAAGAACCAAACAGAGCAGAAACCCTGATAATTAAGGTGATAATTAAGGTCGAAGTCTTCCATTGCCAGGATAGCCTTCTGAGCTTGGCACAAAATGGGGAACTCCCTACCAGGGCTTTTCCTTCTCTGAACTTGTCTTGGGAGCTCAAAAGTCCCATACCTTCTACCTACTGAATGTCATGTGGCTTTGATTAGATTACATGATCATCAGCTTCCTATCTCCTGGTACGAACCTGATCAGTAAGCACTTGAGATTCCTGGAATGCCTCCCCATGAAAATGAAGCATTCCCATTAAACTCTAGTCAATGATTTACATTCACCCTGAAAATGCCTTCCCACTCTCCAAGGTTCATATATAGCCTTTGTTCACCCTGAATAAAATGTATGTGTGCAACTGTTCACTGAAGAACATCAGAGAAGTCCTTCATCTAAAAGAGGTGTGACACTAAAATCCTTGGAGAAGGCCTCCACCTTTACCCTGGCCCTTACTCCCAGCAAGACTGGAATCTTGGAGACCCCAGACATTCCCAACTCTGCTTCATCTTTCCAGCCTGGTGTACAGTGGCACCTGGATACCCTGAGGGAGAAAGCAGAACCCTGAACAACATGTGTGTTGACATCATGTAATATTAAAAATGTGTAGTAGAGGGTACTCATGGGGCACAGCCAACAGAGGTGATCTGCATGATGTCCCCTGAACCCCATCTTTCAGGCCATGGCTCTGTCTGCCTTTCTGAGAAGACCTGCTGGTCCCCAGGAGCACCCATGTGAGACCCGACCCTATCCCAGCCAATCCACTTTCAGGCAAGATTCCCCCGGGGCATAGCCAGCAGCAGTGAACAGAGTTTTATCCCCTGAGATCTATCATCAGGCCCAGACTTTTTTCTGCCTTCCTGAGGATTCCTCCAGAACATTCAGTCCACCAGGGACATAGCCAGAAGAGGTGACCAGTACTCAGTTCCCTGAGATCCATTGTTAGGCCCTGGCTCTGCCTGCCTCCTGGAAGAGTCCTGTTGACATCAGGAACGTCTAGCCAATACCAGGAGCAACTAGAAGGCTCAAGGCTGGCATAAGAACACAATCAACAACAGCCAGGGCAGTATGGGACCACCAGAGTCCAGCTATCCTACTACTGAATGTCCTGATTATCCTAGCGCAAAGCATAAGATGTCCTTAAATTTAATCTTAAAATGATGATATGGGCCTTTAAAAAGTAAGTGAATAATTCCCTTAAAGGATATAGGAAAATACAATTGAACAGTTGAGAATTAGTAAGACTGTTCAAGACCTGAAAAATGGAAATAGAAGCAATACAGAAAACACAAACAGTGGAAATCCTGAAGATGGAAAACCTAGGGAAGAAACAGGAACTACAGAAGCAAACATCACCAAAGAATACAAAAGCTGGAAGAAGAAATCTCAGGCATAGAAGATAGGACTGAAAAAAAGTCAATATATTGCTCAAAGAAAATGTTAAATTTAAAAGGTTCCAGATAAAAACCTGTTCCGCGCTATCTCCCGCCAGCAGGAAAGACGCGGCACACATAGGATCCTTCTGCAGTACAAGC
>NW_022196894.1:56583236-56584210 GCF_008632895.1 Mastomys coucha | reverse complement strand
CCAACGGCAAGCCAAATGTCATCGCCATTTTGTAATGGCGATGTGCTTATGAAGTGGCTTCCCACAAAAACCATTGAAGAAATGTTGGACACCATGAAAATACCAAATTTAAGAATACTAGGATAGAAGAAGGGTTTCATTTCTTATACTTTGATTTTATTTCTTCTTCATTCTGTCTTTTTTCTTTTACTTTCAAAATCATAACATAATTGTATCCTCTTTCCTTCCGTTTCCTCTCTCTGAGCTCTCCTATAAGCCTATACTTGGTCTCATTCAGATCTATGCCTTCTGTTTTCATTAATTGATATTAATGGGAAAGATGATTCCATCCTCGCTTAGCATTCCTTATTTGCTGTAATTCTTTGTGTAGGTTTGAGGTCTCACGGGCTTTCCTCCATCCACTTTGGAATGCCTGTTGTTATCCTTGTTTGGCTCATGTTTAGGCAGTCATGTTGCTGAGACATCATGGCTGTAGCTACTGATGTTACTAGGAGGCACACTCTCACAGCACACTCCTTGGTACTCTGGCTCTTACACCCTTTTAGCCTCCTCTTCTACAATGTTTCTTGAGCTGTAGCTGTGGTTGTGTTTTGTAGATGTGTTGGCTGGTCACCACAGTTGCATTTTGATTGATTGTGGTTTTCTGTAGTGGTCTCTGTCTATTGTAAATAGAAGTTCATGAGTGATGGATAATACACTTACTGTGGATATGCTGGCAAATGTTTAGAGTTTAGTTAGGTGTTCTGGTCATTTAATAAAGTGGTAGCTGTATGTTCTTCAAGAACCATGACTTCATTCACATTGGGTATTTAACTAGCTTTCCATTATTAAGCATGGTTTCCTTGTTGTTGGACATTTCCTAGTCCAATTAGAGAAATATTAGGTACTATCAAGATACGCATGCTCCCAAATAGGCACAGGGGAAAATTTCCTGAAGAGAACGCCAATAGCTTCTGCTCTAAGATCAAGAATTG
>NW_022196894.1:56579906-56581971 GCF_008632895.1 Mastomys coucha | reverse complement strand
AAATAAAGAAAATATCTAAAATAAAAAAAAAAAAAAAGATACGCATGCTCCCAATGCATCCTTGTTACCTTATTGTACCATGCTGGTCATTGTGGTTCATAGACATCATTCCTAGGTAGGATTATTGTTTCCTTCCCTCCTTTGGAAACTTCTGGAATCATGAAATCCAGGTCCCAGGGAGGAAACTTTCAGGTCAGTTCTAGTTCAGGTATGATGTCTTCAGTGATAGGTGCTTATCTTCTACCTCTTGAATACAACCAAGGACAACAATAGCCTACAATGTTTTACAACCAAAGTCAAATGAAAGTTTCTGCTGCCTGATGTTGAGGTTTTTGTTAGATGGTCTTTGGACTTTGGAGGGAGTATTAAAATCTCAGATGGAAAATATTCATTTAAACTCTACAACCATAGTTACACACAGGCTGGACAAGTTTGCAACTTATCAATAGCGAATAAGGGTTCCCTTTGTTTCATACTTCCTCCAGAACTTGTAATCAGTTGCTTTATCCTAAACCAAACTTACTAGGAAAATCAGTTACATGTAAATGTTCAGAAGGATCTCAGTGAAATACATTTTTACTATAATTAATTTGTAATGATTTTGTTTTTGAAAGAAAGAAAAACTGAGGAACAATTTTTATAATAGGCTCCATGTCAGTGACTTCTTAATTTTGGCATTCTGCCTGGGGACTGGTTATTCTACTGGGATTGTTTTGGTAGCATTGAGGGAATTTCATTGTTAACATCACAGGTAGCATTTAAGATGTGAAAAATATATCTTTCTATTCCAACTTCTTTTAAGGAAGATTAACTTGAAGAGAGCAATTATCTATGCTATCTTCATCCTCCATCTTAAGAGTTTTTCATGATGATTTAATTTTCACTGCATCCACATCTGTGCATCTCTGTACCGGGATTAGGTGAGGATACAGTATTTTACTTGAATGTAATTTTTTTAAAATGTAGAATCTTTTAATACTAAATTTTTTCATAAAAGTCCTAATATGCAAGGAACTTATCTATAGAGAGGATTTATCTTCAAAATGCAAGTAAAACAAAAACAGTACAGATTTGAAAAGAAATGAAACATCTTGTCTGATCATCTCAGCCCTTATAAAAACAAACTTAGGTACTTATAGACCAGAAATTGGAGCTCAGTCATGTGGACGCATGAAGACCTCTATGATTAGCCTTTCAGCTATGCTGCTTATTGACATCAGTGAAAAAAGCAAAGGCTTATGGATTGCTGAGAGTATGCTTCTTGGTGAGTCTAACACTGCAGAGAAAAAGTTAAGACAAGATTTATTTAATTGGAGAAAAAAGATAACCCAGTAATTCAGAGATATAGTTGAGTCTCAAAATTTTTGAAATTTAAAAACAGGCTTATGTTAGAAGATGCTATGGAGCCAATACACTAGATATTTAATTAATTAATAATTAAGTATATTCTGATAGTAATATAACATTTCCAGTATTATTTAACATAACTGTGATGCATAATGCATTAAATAATTTTGTTTCTTACTGGTGCATAAAATAAAGGTATCTATGCAACTTAGAGTTACTATGATATACTGTAAAGACCTTATTGATGTCTTTATGTATTCCTCAATATTTTTCATTAAAACATATCATTAAAATTTTTATATTTGAACATCATTCTAAAAATCTTTGTACGGTAGATGTATTTGCAAAAAATAAAAACATTCTATATTCATAAGTGTTTATTGATGAGAATGTAACAGAGAAGATGTGATATTAACATTCATTCCATATTGTTTGAAACTTGGTAATGTTTTCTTCATATAAATCTCTTTTTGGTAAACAGCTAGATGAGACGTTATGGAGATGAACAGAAGCCAGGTGACTGAGTTTGTTCTCAGAGGAATAACAGATCGTACAGAGCTGCAAGTCCCTCTGTTTCTTGTGTTCTTCTTCATCTATGTCACCACCATGGTGGGCAACCTTGGTTTAATCTTTCTCATCTGGAAGGATCTTCATCTTCACACTCCCATGTACTATTTCCTTGGAAGTTTAGCCTTTGCAGATGCCTGCACTTCATCCT
>NW_022196894.1:56562976-56579569 GCF_008632895.1 Mastomys coucha | reverse complement strand
TTGTTCTATGGAACTCTCTTCTTCATGTATGTGAGCCCTGGGTCTGGACCAAGTAAATATAAGGATAAGATGTATTCTCTGTTTTACACCATTGTGATTCCTCTACTAAACCCGTTCATTTACAGCTTAAGAAACAAGGAAGTTTTAGGTGCTCTGAGAAAAATCATAAAGTCATAAGTGTTTTTCAGAAAAATTTCAGTGTTCATTTATTAAATACATCAAAAGTTCTGATCTTGAGTTATCAAATGTAGGAAGCCACTATATTGCTAAGTGATGAAGTATAATCTTTATTTTATATAATTTTCATAGAAAGATTTTCAAATCATAAATGTGCACTTTAAAGGCAGTTTTCAATTATTTGGTATTCTAAATCCATAATGATTTATTAAAACTACATTAGCAAATTAAATATCTGTAACATAATCAAACTCTGGTCTTTACAGATAAATTATATATATAATATGCAATTTTTAATATTGCATTGAATATTTATTCCCTAAAGTAATTCTATGTGTCTGTAAATACCTTGTTTAAAGTACTTGCTGGTAGAAACTGTAAGCATATCAAAAGAAATGATATTTGTCAGATGAATGTTTTTCTTTTTGCAGAACATGGGAAATAGTGGCGTATACAACATCCTTTCATCATGCACTCAGGGTTTCAATGATCAGCTGCTTTTAGTTCTGGAAAGTCTGGTTGTGTAATTACACATTTAAATGGAACCGATGGCAATTATGGGGATGCCTGCACAAATTCAAACTAATAATGCTCCTGAGTATATAGCCAATAATATAAAAGAATTCTTTGCATAATACAATATAAAACATGTTACTGGTATACTGCACAATGCTACAGGACAAGTAGTTATAGAAAGACCAATCATACTTTAAAAGTAATCTTATTAAGCAAAAGGGAAGTTTAAAAACCCCAAGGACAGACTAAATAATGCTTTGTTACCTCTAAATTTTCTTAATGTTGGTGAAAATGGAACAACAGCAGCTGAGAGACATTGCATTATCAAAAACAAAACAAAACAAAAAACCCCAAAAACCCAAAAACAAGGAACCAGGCCAACCAATATAGAATAAGGGTTTGTTGACATTAGAATGGAAATCTACAATAATTTTTAAGATGGAAATGTAGTTATGCTTATGTATCTACAGGAAATGAAAAATATGGCTACCATAAAAACTTATAAAGAATAGATCTGACTAGGGAAACCCTTTCATCAAATTGAGACATGAATGTCTTCACAAAACAAATAGCCCAAGTAATACACTTCCCTAGATTGTCTCAGTTACTAATTTCTCCAAAATATGCATGCAAATCAACCCCAAAAAGGCTAACCCAAATGACTGACCACAGAAAGACTGGACAACACATAGATTGGACAGAAAACAGACTGGATAACACATTAACTAGACAGACAACACAGAGACTGGACAACATAAAGACTGGACAATCAATGCTATAGTTAACTTTTTCAGATGTTTTTTCTCCTTGGTCCTCAAACAGGAATTCTTTGCTCAAGTTCGTCAGGAAGCAATTATAAGAAGAAATGTCCCAGTCCCTTAAGTTGGAAAGTTTGGTTGTTTGATGTGTTATAGTTTTTATCTAAGATAGTAGGTTGTTATTGGTCATGATCAAGAATTGGTAGAAATGTAAGGTTGTTTTACTTGAATTATTATATATTGATAGAAATTTAAGATTGCTTTATTTAATTATTGTGTATTGATAGAAATTTAAGGTTGCTTTGTTCAATTATTGTTATTGATAAAAATTTAAGGTTGTCTCACTTGAATTATTGTATATTGGTAGAAATTTAAGATTATTTTGTTTGACTATATTGTACATAAGATGTTTATTTAAAATGTGTTGTAAAGTTCTAGTTTCATGGTTCTTATAAATATTTCTGTTGTATGTAGATTGGTAATGTTAGAGAAATGGCCATTTTTATCAAAAAGGGGGATGTTAAGTGGAAATTTGTGGTTCTTTGGAGACTCTGTATAATATGATTTTTTGGTGGGGAAGCTGTCTTATGAGGGGATGCCTTGCTGAAGCAGACATGAGAGGATGTTTTGTTGAAAAGACATGTGCTATTTTGTTGGAGGTTGTCTTGTAAAAGGGCAGGTGATGTTTTGCTAACATTTGAGGGGGTACATGATGTTTACAAAGAATATAAATATAGCCCCATAGATAATATGAGGATGCTCTTGCATTGGTTCACCTTGCAACACTTTACTGATCTTCACTGACAATTCCTTGCCTTGGTTGGCCTTGCAATGCCTCGCTGGTCCTCACTGGACTTTGCTGATCTTCACTTGTGACTTTGTAGAGAAAAGTGTACCAAAGAACTTCTGAAGGTATTCTGGCTGTTGCTTGCCACTTCCTTGGACTTGCAGAGCCTTGTGGTTTTTTCTGGATATAGCTTCTGCTCCTGATTCATGTATGGTGACATTGTTGACCTGGACTGCTGATATACTGACAGTGAAGATTGGAATTGTCCCTACAGAACTACTTTTAAACAAGTTCATATGTCCCTTATCCTATTAACCATTTTTCTCCCCTACCTTTGATCAGTGGGTGATAAGGGAGGTTGAAGCATTTACGAATCTGTATTAAAAGTAGGTTTTGAGAAATCTAAGCCTACAGTTCATTGGTGGTGTGGATGTTGGGGTGGGTGAATTCAAAGCCCTTGATCTGAGCCTAGGAGGCTCAGCTTGATCAGCTCACCAGCTTTCCTGAACCCATACCACCTTTTTTTAGCTCTCCAACACTGCTCCTGCTAGTTTCTCCAATGCTTCAGCCAGGAAGGAGCATAGCCACCCCTCTATGTTTGATATCCTGGAGCCAGCTCACCCATACCCATGCCAGCAGAGCCATTGTGCTGTCCAGGGGAATTGCAGGACCCACTTTCCTAAGTGCTGCTACAAACAATGCATGGGGAAAGCTCTCCCTCTCTGATGTCCCTGGAGGTGGCACATCTGCAACCCCAACAACCAGGGTGAGATCTATTTTCTTGTCCAGGTGAGGTGCAGGGCTCACTCTCTTGAGTGTTGCAGCCAGTAAGAGACAGGATCAGGTCTCCCACTCTCATGATCCCAGGGCCAGCCAGCTCCTCTGCCTGCCACAGGTGGTGAAGGTAGTGGAAGGTGGGGGAGGGTGATGAAGGGAAATTTTTCTCTTCCTCTTCCAATGCACCACACATCAGAGAAGTTGCAGGGCCAGTTTCTTCTTTCAAAACCTCTGGTGTTCACTCCCTGGGGCCTGTCACTGGTTACCCTGCCACCATGCTCAGCTCTACTTTACTGCCTCGGAGAGGTGAAGGGCCTGATCTTCCAAGTGTTTTTGCCGCCAGTGAGGGCAAGATCTGCTCTCCCTAGTACAACAGCTGGCAAAGGGCCTGGCCAGTTCTCCTGCTCTCTTGCCTTCAGAACCAGCTCTCCCATAATGTCCAGGTGAGGGGTGGGGCCAGTTCTGCACAGTCATCAGACATCAACACGGCTCTGGGTGGAAGCCCAGACCAGAGACATTTGCCTGGCCTTTGGTAATATTAGGCCTTCATTGTTGCAGGGCCACAGTGGCAGTGCAGGCCAGGACCTCACCATGGCCATAGTTGACATTATCATCTACTCACATCAGGCTGTTCCTCACTACCCTCAGGTCTCCAGTTTTGCCTTTCTTCCTTCTTTTCTTCTTCCTTCTGCTTCTTTTAATTTTCTACTTCTCCACCACTTACTTACACCTCTTAGTGGTACTTGGGGTCTCTGGGTATCTGGGTTGTCTCAGGACTAGTCTCAAGAGTGCTATGCCTCATTCATGCAGTGTGACACCAGACAAGGATATCTTGGATGTGCTCTTCCCACCACAGCCTACTTGACACCAAACTTGTGGTCATCTGGGGTTGTCTCAACTAGAGCTTCCTCCCCACTTGGGCCTCTGTGGCACCAAATGGGGGTCATCTAATCCCAGGCTTGCTTGTCCTTGTTTTTACATGGATACTGGGGATTTAAATTCAGGTCCACATGCTTGCACAGCAAACCATCTTACCCACTGATCCATCTTTCCAGACCTAAAGTGACTAATTATGTGAGGTTTAACGGGACTTTTGGAAATGTATATGTTTCTGTTACATATTCCCAAACATTTCCCAGATATTGCTCACCACTGTACCTACCCAACTTTATGACTTTTTTCCACACAAACAACAGGAAAACAACAACAAAGAAAGCACTCAAAATATATAATTTAGAATCATAAAAGTTTTTACCTCTGAGGCAATTACATTCTGACCAGGGAAATTTCTAACCCTGTAGGAAACATACATATTTAACAATAAGACATAGTTTTACTCAGGTTTAGGTGGCACTTAGATAAATTCTAGCCATTGAGTTTCAAATAATCCATGCCATAGATGGATAGAGCATAAAAAACTCTCTTCTCCAAGCTAGTCTGCTAGTTCATTTTTCCTATTAAAATAAATCTAAAACCTTAATTTTGTAAGTATAATGTCATAATTAATTTTTATCTTAGTGTACATAGCTTTGACCTAAGGAAAATTTAATAACCTTTATCTTAGTGAAGTTAATCATGTATACATCATCGTTACATTTTATCTTTCATGCATTGGAAAATGAAGTTAAGCATCCTACTTTCTTTTTTTTTTAATTGGATATTTTCTTTATTTGCACTTCAAATGATATCTCCTCTCCTGGTTACCCCTCAAAAAAGTATCAAAAACAAAAAGAAAAAACTAACCCTATTTTTCCACTCTCCCCTTGCTCACCAACCCACCCTCTCCCACTTCCTGGTTCTGACATTCCCCTACACTGGGGCATAAACCTTCACAGGACCAAGAGCCTCTCCTCCCACTGATGATCGAGTAGGCCATCCTCTGCTATATATATGCTGCTGGAGCCATGAGTCCCACTATGTGTGCTCTTTGGTTGATTATTTAGTTCCTGGGAGCTCTGAGGGTACTAGTTAGTTCATACTGTTGTTCATCCTAAGGGGCTGTAAACCCTTCAGCTCATTGGGTCCTTTCTCTAGCTTCTGCATTGGGGACTCTGTACTCAGACCAATGGATGGTTGTGAGTCTCTACTTCTGTATTAGTCTGGCACTGTCAGGGCATCTCAGGAAACAGCTATATCAGGCTCCTGTCAGCCAGCACTTGCTGACATCCACAATAGTGTCTGAGTTTGATGATTAAATATGGAAAGGATTCCCAGGTGGAGAAGTTTCTGGATTGTCCTTTCAGTCTCTGCTCCATAGTTTGTCTCCATGACTCCTTCGATGGGTATTTTGAACACCCTTCTAAGAAGGAATGAAGCATCTATACTTTGGTCTTCCTTTTTCTTGTGTTTCTTGTGGTTTGTGAATTGTATTTTGGGTATTCTGAACTTCTGGGCTAATATCCACTTATCAGAGAGTGCATACCATATGTGTGATTAGGTAACCTTACTCAGGATGATATTCTTCAGATCCATCCATTTCCCTAAGAATTTCATAAATTCATTGTTTTTAATTGCTGAGTATTACTCTATTGTGTAGATGTACCACATTTCTGTATCCATTCCTCTGTTGAGGGACATCTGGGTTCTTTCCAGTTTATGGCTATTATAAATAAGGCTGCTATGAACATAGTGGAGCATGTGTCCTTATTACATGTTGGAGCATCTTCTGGGTATATGCCCAGGAATGGTATAGCTGAGTCCTCTGCTAGTACTATGTCCAATTTCCTAAGGAACCACCAAACTGATTTCCAGAGTGGTTTACCAGCTTGCAATTCCACCAGCAGTGAAGGAATGTTCCTCTTTTTCCACAACCTCGCCAGCATCTACTGTCACCTGAGTTTTTGATCTTAGAGATCCTGACTGGTGTGAGGTAGAATCTCAGTTTTAATTTACATTTCCCTGATGAGTAAGGATGTTGATCTTTTCTTTAGGTGCTTCTCAGTCATTCAGTATTCATCAGTTGAGAATTCTTTGTTTAGCTCTGTGCCCCACTTTTTAATAGGGTTGTTTGATTCTCTGGAGTCTAACTTCTTAAGTTCTTTGTATATATTGGATATTAGCCCTCTATCAGATATATGATTAGTAAAAATCTATTCCCAATCTGTTGGTTGACATTTTATCCTATTAACAGTGTCCTTTGCCTTACAGAAACTTTGTAGTTTTATGAGGTCTCATTTGTCAATTCTTCATCTTAGAGCCTAAGCTATTGGTGTTCTGTTCAGGAAATTTTCCCCTGTGCCTATGTGCTCCAGGTTCTTCCCCACGTTTATTTCCATTAGTTTCAGTATATCTGGTTTTATGTGGAAGTTCTTGATCCACTTGGATTTGAGCTTTGTTCAAAGAGATAGGAATGAATTTATTTGCATTCTTCTACATGCTAACCACCACTTGAGCTAGCACCATTTGTTGAAAATGCTGTCTTTTTTCCACTGGATGGTTTTAGCTCATTTGTCAAAGATCAAGTGACCATAGGTGTGTGGGTTCATTTCTGGGTCTTCAATTCTATTCCATTGATCCACTTGCCTGTCATTGTACCAATGCCATGCAGTTTTTATCACAATTGCTTTGTAGTACAGCTTAAGGTCTGAGATAGTGATTCCACCAGAGGTACCTTTATTGTTAAGAAGAGTATTGGCTATCCTGGTTTTTTTTTTTTTTTTTTTTTTTTTTTTTTGTTATTCCAGATGAATTTGCAAATTGCTCTTTCTAGGTCTATGAAGAGTTGAGTTGGAGTTTTGATGGGGATTGCATTGAATCTGTAGATTGCTTTCGGCAAGATGGCCATTTTTACTATATTAATCCTGCCAATCCACGAGCATGGGAGATCTTTCCATGCTTTGAGATCTTCAATTTCCTTCTTCAGAAACTTGAAGATTTGTCATACAGATCTTTTACTTGCTTAGTTAGAGTCACACCAAGTTACTTTATATTATTTGTGACTATTATGAAGGGTGTTGTTTTCCCAGTTTCTATCTCAGGCTGTTTATCCTTTGTGGAGAGGAAGGCCACTGATTTGCTTGAATTAATTTTATATCCTGCTACTTTGCCGAAGTTGTTTATCAGGTTTAGGAGATATCTGGTGGAATTTTTGGGGTCACTTAAGTATACTATCATATCATCAGCAAATAGTGATAATTTGACTTCTTCTTTTCCAATTCCTATCCCTTTGATCTCGTTTTGTTGTCTAATTGCTCTGGCTAGGACTGCAAGTACAATATTGAATAGTTAGGGAGAGAGTAGGCAGCCTTATGTAGTCCCTGATTTTAGTGGGATTGCTTCAAGTTTCTCTCCATTTAGTTTGATGTTGGCTACTGGTTTCCTGTATATTGCTTTTACTATGTTTACATATGGGCCTTGAATTCCTGATCTTTCCAAGACTTTTATCATGAAAGGATGTTTGATTTTGTCAAATGCTTTCTCAGCATCTAATGAGATGATCATATGGTCTTTTTTCTTTGAGTTTGTTTATATAGTGAATTATGTTGATGGATTTCCATATATTGAACCATCCCTGCATCCCTGGAATGAAGCCTACCATGATGGGTGATTGTTTTGATGTGTTCTTGGATTTGGTTTGCAAGAATTTTATTTAGTATTTTTGCATTGATATTCATAAGGTAAATTGGTCTGAAGTTTTGTTTCTTTGTTAGGTCTTTGTGTAGTTTAGATATAAGAGTAATTGTGGCTTCATAGAATGAATTGGGTAGAGTACCTTCTGTTTCTATTTTGTAGAATAGTTTGAGGAGTATTGGTATTAGGTCTTCTTTGAAGGTCTGATAAAACTCTGCACTAACCCATCTGGTCCTGGGCTTATTTTGGTTGGGAGATTATTAATGACTGTTTCTATTTTATTAGCAGATATGGGACTGTTTAGATTGTTGATCTGATCTTGATTTAATTTTGATACCTGGTATCTGTCTAGAAAATTGTCCATTTTATCCAGGCTTTCCAGTTTTGTTGAGTATAGGATCTTGTCGTAGGATCTCATGAGTTTTTGGATTTCTTCAGTGTCTGTTGTTATGTCTCTCTTTTCATTTCTGATCTTGTTAATTAAGACACTGTCTCTGTGCCCTCGAGTTAGTCTGGCAAAGTATTTATCTATTTTGTTGATTTTCTCAAAGATCTAGCTCCTGGTTTAGTTGTTTCTTTGTATAGTTCTTTTTGTTTCTATTTGGTTGATTTCAGCCCTGAGTTTGATTATTTCCTGCCTTTACTCCTCTTGGGTGAATTTGCTTCTTTTTGTTCTATTACTTTCAGATGTGCTGTCAAATTGCTGGTATATGCTCTCTTCAGTTTCTTTTTGTAGGCACTTAAAGCTATGAGTTTTCCTCTTAGGACGGCTTTCATTGTGTCCCATAAATTTGGGTATGTTGTGGCTTCATTTTCATTAAACTCTAGAAAGTCTTTAATTTCTTTTTTTATTTCTTCCTTGACCAAGTTATCATTGAGTAGAGTGTTGTTGAGCTTCCACGTGTGTGTGGGGGCATTCTATTGTTTATGTTGTTATTGAGGAGCAGCCTTAGTCCATGGTGATCTGATAGGATGCAAGGAATTATTTCAGTCTTCTTGTATCTGTTGAGGCCTAATCTGTGACCAATTATATGGTCAATTTTGGAGAAGGTACCATGAGGTGCTGAAAAGAAGGTATATCCTTTCGTTTTAGGATAAAAAGTTCTATAGATATTTGTCAAATCCATCTGTTTCATAACTTCTGTTAGTCTCACTGTGTCTCTGTTTAGTTTCTGTTTCCATGATCTGTCCATATCAGAGAGTGGGATGTGGAAATCTCCCACTATTATTGTGTGCAGTGCAACGTGTGCTTTGAGCTTTAGTAAAGTTTCTTGTATGAATGTAGATGTCCTTGCATTTGAGGTTCAGAATTGAAAGTTCCTCTTGGTAGATCATACCTTTAATGAACATGATGTGTCCCTCCTTATCTTTTTTGATCACTTTAGGGTGAAAGTCGATTTTATTCGATACTGGAATGGCTACTCCAGCTTTTTTTCTTGGGACCATTGGCTTGGAAAATTGTTTTTCAGCCTTTTATTCTGAGGTAGTGTCTGTCTTTGTCACTGAGGTGGGTTTCCTGTATGCAGCAAAAGTTGGGTTCTGTTTACGTTCCCAGTCTGATAGTCTATGTCTTTTTATTGGGGATTTGAGTCCACTGATAGTAATAGATATTAAGGAAAGGTAGTTGTTGCTTCCTTTTATTTTTGTTGTTAGAGTTGGAAATCTGTTCATGTAGCTATCTTCTTTTAATTTTGCTGGAAAATTACTTTTTTGCTTTTTCTAGGATATAGTTTCCCTCCTTGTGTTGAAGTTTTCCATTTATTACCCTTTGAAGGGCTGGATTTATGGAAATATATTGTGTAAATTTGGTTTTGTCATATAATACTTTGGTTTCTCCATTTATGGTAATTGAGAGTTTTGTTGGGTATAGTAGCTTGAGCTGGTATTTGTGTTCTTTTAAGATCTATATGACATCAACCCAGGATCTTCTGGCTTTCATAGTCTCTGATGAGAAGTCTGGTGTAATTCTGATAGGCCTGCCTTTATATGTTACTTGACCTTTTTCCCTCACTGCTTTTAATATTCTTTCTTTGTTTTGTGTGTTTTGTGTTTTGACTATTATGTGGCGGGAAGAATTTCTTTTCTCGTCCAGTCTTTTTGGAGTTCTATAGGCTTCTTGTATATTCATGGGCATCTCTTTCTTTAGGTTTGGGAAGTTTTCTTCTATAATTTTGTTGAAGATATTTACTGGCCCTTTAAGTTGGAGGTCTTCTCTCTCTTCTCTGCATGTTATCCTTAGGTTTGGTCTTTTCATTGTGTCTTGGTATTCCTGGATGTTTTGGGTTAGGAGTTTTTTTGTATTTTGTGTTTTCTTTGACTGTTGTGACAATGTTTGCTATATATCTTCTGCACCTGAGATTCTCTCTTTTATCTCTTGTATTCTGTTGGTGATGCTTGCACTTATGGTTCCTGACTTCTTTTCTAGGATTTATATCTCCAGAATTGTCTCTGTGATTTCCTAACTGCTTCTACTTCCATTTTTAAGTCCTGGATGGCTTTGTTCAGTTCCTTCACCTGTTTGGTTGTGCTTTCCTGTGATTCCTTAAGGGATTTTTGTGTTTCCTCTTTAAGGACTTCTACTTGTTTACTTGTATTCTCCTGTAATTCCTTAGGGGTTTTTTGTTTTGTTTTGTTTTATTTTTGAGACAGGGTTTCTCTGTGTAGCCCTGGCTGTCCTGGAACTCACTCTGTAGACCAGGTGGGCCTCGAACTCAGAAATCCACCCGACTCTGCCTCCCAAGTGCTGGGATTAAAGGCGTGAGCCACCACTGCCTGGCTTAAGGGATTTTTTTTTTGTGTGTGTGTTTTCTCTTTAAGGGCTTGAACCTGTTTACCTGTGTTCTCCTGTATTTCTTTAAGGGAGTTATCCACGGTCTTCTTAAATTCCTCTATCACCATCATGAGATATGATTTTAGGTCCAAATCTTGCTTTTCTGGTGTTTTGGGATATTCGACTTGATGTGGTGGGAGTACTAGGTTCTGATGAAGCGAAGTAGTCTTGGTTTCTGTTGGTAAGATTCTTGCATTTGCATATAGCCATCTGTTGATCTCTGGTGTTAGATGTTTTTGCTGTTTCTGGCTGGTGCTTGTTCTTCCTGTGGGTCTGTAAGCCTGTGTCAGCACTTCTGGAAGATCAACTCTCCTCAGGTAAGACCTGTGTGTTGTGGGCTCTGGATCAGTCATCCCTCCTAAGTCCTGGGGTCAGAATAAACCCTGGAGACAGGCTCTCCACTTGCAGTGAAGGGACAGAGAGGGCTGTGGATCTGCAATACCTCCTCCTAGGTGAAGAAGGAGGTAGAGAGGATCCTGACCCAGCTGCCCTGCTGCTTCTGAATCTGTGCCTCCTGGGTGGTCCCACCTTAGAAGGTCACCAGAGAGAAAATAGAGATCTCATCTGAGTCTCTGTGTTGGAGCACTCTCCAAAGGCAAGCTTTCTGCTTGCGGGGAATGGGCAGAGAGGGCTGTGGGTCTGCTGTACCTCCTCCTAGGTGAAGACAAAGGTAGAAAGGCGAGTTGTTTTCCTTGTCAGACTGCTGATGGTATGGATGACTAGGCTAGTGACAGATCTGCCAATTTAACAGTAGCAACCAAGATTTTCACTGCATGCTCAATTGGCTTCATATTTAAAATCAGGATACAGACCTCACTTTTCTAGAGATACTACTGGGTCTAGACACACTTTACCCTGTTGCCAGTCTCCAAAATAAATAGAAATAAAAAGACAATACTGATTTCAATGTAACTTTTTACTATTCTTTTATTTAAAGGAGCTCACTTTATAATGACTGATGTCAGTAATCAATCCAAGAGACACCCACCCAACAAAGATAAACTGAGGAATCAGCAACTAAAACTTCAGTTACCCTAAGACCCAAATGACTAGAAGACAGCCTTCTGAGTTCAAGGTCAGCTTAGGACAGATTGAATTTAGGTCCAGGTATGATGAGAATAGTGATCTCACATCCAGATTCCAGTCAGTTTGTTAGCTTATTGTCTGTATTATAAAGGTGGGCAGATTCCCAAGTTCAGTTTAGGTCCAGGCATAGTGAGAGTAATCTCAAGATAGGATCCCACCCAGTTAAATTTATTGTTTATGCCTACAGATTCAGGCAGATCTCTGAGTTCATTTGATATATTAAAAACCAAAGTGTACTCACTGTCTTTTTCTGGGAAATAAGGGGCTAAGATCATAAAATGCTGATTTATGAGATAATCAAAATGGAATGTAGGGTAAATGACTAAATTGTTATGCAAGTAAGACTGGATGTTGGTCTTCAAGAGATTAGCTGTCTGGAAAACTATTACAGTTTTCTTTTTGAATTTATCTGGCAGGTTCTCTGACTTCAGTTGGAAAACCCAATAACTTTTTTTCTAGCAGGTTTTCTGACTTTGGTCAGGAAACTCATGGGCCATACCTGGAATGGTACAAAAGCAGACTGAGAAGAAATAAGGGCGCTTCAGTCTCAGCACTGGTGGGCATCATGTTGCAATATTATCTTATTGCCTTTTTCTTTTCAATCTTCATTCTTTCCCTCGAGACCCTTTTGACTCACTTTTGTTACCCTTTTGGCTTTGTCACCCTCCAAAATTTTACCAGATACCTTCAACAGCTAATAAATGTCTTGAGTAAAGTAGGTGGATAAAAAATTAACTCAAAGAAATCAGTAGTATTCCTTTATACAAATGATAAATGGGTTGAGAAATAAATTTCAATCAGATATAGGGTTAGTGAAAATCTTTTCCCAATCTGTTGTTTGTCATTTTATTCTGTTCAGAGTGACCTTTATATTACAGAAGCTTTTCAGATTCAAGAGGTCTCCTTTATCAGTTGTTGATCTTAGAGTCTTAGCCATTAATATTTTGTTCTGGAAATTTTCCCCTGTGCCAATGTGTTCAAGAGTATTTCATCCTTTCTCTTTTATTAGATTCAGTTCACAAATAATATAAAATATCTTGGTGAAACTATAACCAAGCAAGTAAGAGGTCTGTATAACAAGAACTTCAATTCCCTGGAGAATGAAACTGAAAAAGAACTCAAAATATGGAAAGACCTCCAAAACTCAAATATTGGTAGGATTAACATAGTGAAAATGGTCATCTTACTGAAAGCAATCCACAGATTCAATGTAACTCCCATCAAAATTCCAATACAATTCTTCACTGGCATAGAAAGAACAATTCTCAACTTCATTTGAGAAAACAAACAAAGAAACAAACAAAAAACAGGATTGCCAAAACAACAATTCAGAGCAATAAAAAAGAATGCCTGGAGGAATCACCATCTGTGATCTCAAGCTGTACTACAGAGTAATATTGATAAAAACCACATGATATTGTTACAGACACACAGGTTGATCAATGGAATAGAATTGAAGGCCCAGAAATAAAATCACACATCTATGGACACTGGATCTTTGATAAAGAAGCCAAAGCCATACAGTGGTAGAAAAGGTTTTTTTAAAAATATAGTACTGGTCTAACTGGTGGTCTATATGTAGTAGAAGAATGCAAATTAATGCATATTTACCACCATACACAAAGCTCAAGTTGAAGTGGATCAAAACTCTCAACATAAAACCAGAAAAACTGAACCAGGTATGCGGGTGAACTAGAGAGAAGCCCAGAGGACCAAAGAATTAATTGAAATATGCAACCACTGGAGGTGGGAGTTGGGGGAACTGCCAGAGAGTCCCAGAGACCTGGTATTGAGGAGTTTCCCAGCACTAATTGTGGGTGACATCAGGTGATATGGAACCTGAAGAGACTACCTCCAATGGTTAGACAGGACCCTCAGTAGAAGGTTGTGTACACTAATCCACCTTCAAAATTTTTGACCCCAAATTTTTCCTGTCTAAAAGAAATACAGGGACAAAAATGAAGCAGAGACTGAGCAAATATACACCAGTGTCTGGCCAAGCTTTCAATCTGTTCCATGGAATTTGATCTTGCTTAACTTCATGAGTACATAAGTACATCAGCCCTCTTGTGTATAGAAGACACTGTTTTCTTGTAGTCATTTACCAGCTCTGGCTCTTACAGCCTTCCCATCTTGTAGATTCCTGAACCTTGAAAGGAGGAATTTGATAGAAAGGAGAAATTTGATAAAAGCACTCCATTTTGATCTGAGTGCTCCAAGGTTTCTCACTGTCTGGATGCTCTCCACATATTGGTCTCTGTGTCAACTACCATCTATTGCAAGAATCTTCTTACATGAGTGTTGAGGGATTCACTGATTTATGGAAATAGCAATGTATCATGAGAAACAATTTTTCTATGATAATTTAGCAGAATAACAGTAGGAATTTCCTTCCTAGGGCCCATGACCTATCTAATTTCAAGTACTTGACATCATAAAAGCAGTATCTGGTGTTAGTTCCATCACATGGCATGGCTCTTTAAATCCAAACAAAATGTGCTTGGTTATTCCCATAGCATTTGTGCCATTATTTTACTGGTGTATCTGAATCTTGTAGTGAGGTAATAGTAGGTCACAGGACTCATACTTGGTTGAGGCTGAAAATTATTTTCTACATTTATACTATATTCAGTACCATGAATACTAGTCAGTAGGGTTAAAACTTCTAGTTGGAAAACAGTTCCATTTTTCCATATTCCATGATGGAAACAAGTGGTATCTTTGGTCATAAGATCTTGAATCAGGTTTTGGAGGGTCTCCAATAACATTGGCAATGTTCTGTAATGTTTACCAGGGTGGGGCAGATCCAACAAGATAAAACTCATTTCTTCACAGAAACTAAAAATCCTCTACAGCTTCATACAGAAACACACACACACACACACGAACACGCACACATGAACACACACACATTAAAAGGCTAGCAGGCTAGCTACAACAATCCTGAATAATAACAGAACTACTGGAGATATCATCATCCTGGATTTTAAGTAGTAGTAGGAAGAAATAGATTGGCCTTGAAATAAAAATAGACACCCTGATCAATTGAATCAATTTGAAAATATAAGACACAATTCCACAAACCCAAAGATATCTGGTTCATGATATAGAAGTCAAAAATGCACACTGGAAAAAATAGCATCTTAAGCAAATGTTACTGGTCAATCTGGATAATGTCATTCAGAATGAAAATAGAATGAGTCCTACAATCTTACATAACACTAAACTCCAAATAGATATAGTATCTTACTATAAGATCAGACCTCCAGATTCTGATAGAAAAAAAGAGGAGAATATGCTTTATATCATTGTTATAGGATAGGACTTTCTGAACAGAACATTGGTAGCAATAGAACTAAGACCATCAATTAATAAAGAGGATTTTGTGAAGCTGAATACCTCCTTATGAGAATGGGTGCCATCACTTAAAGCAAAATTATAGCTTACAGACACAGGAAGGATCTTTTTGAATTATACCTTGAGTAGATGACTCGACTAGTATCTAGAATGTATAAAAAGCTTAAACACCTGGGCACCAAGAAAAGTAACCCAGTTTTAAATCATAATACAGAACTAAGCTGAGAATTCTCAAAAGATGGTATGCCCTATCTATCATCTTGGCTGAATATTACTACTGCAATATAGAAATAATCTTGAACACTTTTCAGACTTACTATTTTGACCATGTCATCTTCAATGTCAAGAATGTCACTTTCCAAAACCATTTAATACAAAAATACTCACAGGAGGAAATATAGAAACAAAGTGTGGAGCAGAGACTGAAGGAAAGGCCATCCAGAGACTGCCCTACTTGGGCTTGCATCCCATATACAACCATGAATCCTAGACGTTATTTTGGAGGCTGGGAAGTGCTTGCTGATGGAAGCCTGATATGGCTGTTTCCTGAGTGGCTCTGCCAGAGACTAACAAATACAGAGGAGGAAGCTCGCAGTCAACCATTGGACTGAGCATGGGGGTCCCTGATGGAGGAGTTGGAGAAGGGACTGAAGGAGCTGAAGGGGTTTGCAGCCCCATGGAGGGAGCAACAGTGTCAACAGGCCAGACCCCCTGGAGCTCCTGGGGACTAGACCAACAACCAAAGAATACAGATGGAGGGACCCATGGTGCTAACCACATATGTGGCAGAAGATGGCCTTGCTGGACATCAGTGGGAGGAGAGGTCCTTGGGCCTGAGGGTGTTCAATGACCCAGTGTAGAGGAATGTCAGGGTAGGAAGACAAGAGTGGGTGGATGGGTAGGGGAGCACCCTCATAGAGGCAGGGGGAGAAGGAATGGGATAGGGGGTTTCTGAAGGGGAGACCTGGAAAGGGGAAAATATTTGAAATGTAAATAAAGAAAAAATCCAATAAAAAAAAAGAAAATGAATCTGCCATAAAACATCTGAAAATTCAACTGTCCAGTGGTAGCACGTGAAATAGTCTAGACCTTTCGCATGCAAGTTAATGGACTATAAAAATCTTGTTCAATTTCCGGAGGAACCGCCAAACTGATTTCCAGAGTGGTTGTATCAGTTTGCAATCCCACCAGCAATGAAGTAATGTTCCTCTTTCTCCACAACCTCTCCAGCATCTGCTGTCACCTGAGTTTTTTTATCCTAGCCATTCTGACTGGTGTGAGGTAGAATCTCAGGGTTGTTTTGATTTGCATTTCCCTGATGACTAAGGAAGTCGAACATTTCTTTAGGTGCTTCTCAGCCATTCGGTGTTCATCAATTGAGAATTCTTTGTTTAGCTCTGTACCCCATTTTTAATAGGGTTATTTGGTTCTCTGTAGTCTAACTTCTTAAGTTCTTTGTATACCTTGGATATTAGGCCTCTATACCAGAGGACCCAGCTATACCACTCCTGGGCATATACCCAAAAAAATACTGCAACATGTAACAAGGACACATGCTCCACGATGTTCATAGCAGCCTTATTTATAATAGCCAGAACCTGGAAACAACCCAGATGCCCCTCAACAGAGGAGTGGATACAGAAATTATACATCTACACAATGGAGTACTACTCAGCTATTAAAAACAGTAAGTTTATGAAATTCTTAGGGAAACGGATGGATCTGGAGAATATCAT